>NW_027004464.1:0-4968 GCF_036934945.1 Oncorhynchus masou masou
CCTGCCACAGATGTCCACTCTCAACAGCCCCTCACGGGCCACAGCCTGCCACAGATGTCCACTCTCAACAGCCCCTCACTGGCCACAGCCTGCCACAGATGTCCACTCTCAACAGCCCAGCCCCTCACTGGCCACAACCTGCCACAGATGTCCACTCTCAAGCAGCCCCTTATTGGCCACAGCCTGCCACAGAT
The DNA here is from genome assembly GCF_036934945.1 of Oncorhynchus masou masou. Taxonomy (NCBI): domain Eukaryota; kingdom Metazoa; phylum Chordata; class Actinopteri; order Salmoniformes; family Salmonidae; genus Oncorhynchus; species Oncorhynchus masou. The sequence continues at coordinate 195 of NW_027004464.1, forward strand.
GTCCACTCTCAACAGCCCCTCACTGGCCACAACCTGCCACAGATGTCCACTCTCAACAGCCCCTTATTGGCCACAGCCTGCCACAGATGTCCACTCTCAACAGCCCCTCACTGGCCAAAACCTGCCACAGATGTCCACTCTCAACAGCCCCTTATTGGCCACAGCCTGCCACAGATGTCCACTCTCAACAGCCCCTCACTGGCCACAGCCTGCCACAGATGTCCACTCTCAACAGCCCCTCACGGGCCACAGCCTGCCACAGATGTCCACTCTCAACAGCCCCTCACTGGCCACAGCCTGCCACAGATGTCCACTCTCAACAGCCCCTCACGGGCCACAGCCTGCCACAGATGTCCACTCTCAACAGCCCCTCACTGGCCACAGCCTGCCACAGATGTCCACTCTCAGCCCCTCACGGGCCACAGCCCCAGATTATTGGCCACAGCCTGCCACAGATGTCCACTCTCAACAGCCCCTTAATGGCCACAGCCTGCCTGCAGACTGTGCCACAGATGTCCACTCTCAACAGCCCCTCACTGGCCACAACCTGCCACAGATGTCCACTCTCAACAGCCCCTCCACGGGCCACAGCCTGCCACAGATGTCCACTCTCAACAGCCCCTCACTGGCCACAACCTGCCACAGATGTCCCACTCTCAACAGCCCCTCACTGGCCACAGCCTGCCACAGATGTCCACTCTCAACAGCCCCTCACAACCTGCCACAGATGCCACAGCCCCTGGCCACACCACAGATGTCCACTCTCAACAGCCCCTTATTGGCCACAGCCTGCCACCCAGATGTCCACTCTCAACAGCCCCCTCACTGGCCACAGCCTGCCACAGATGTCCACTCAACAGCCCCTCACGGGCCACAGCCTGCCACAGATGTCCCTCTCAACAGCCCCTCACTGGCCACAGCCTGCCACAGATGTCCACTCTCAACAGCCCCTCACTGGCCACAGCCTGCCACAGATGTCCACTCTCAACAGCCCACTCCAGCCGGGCCACAGCCTGCCACAGATGTCCACTCTCAACAGCCCCTCACGGGCCACCCAGCCTGCCACAGATGTCCACTCTCAACAGCCCCTTATTGGCCACAGCCTGCCACAGATGTCCACTCTCAACAGCCCCTTATTGGCCACAGCCCGCCACAGATGTCCACTCTCAGCAGCCCCTCACTGGCCACAGCCTGCACAGATGTCCACTCTCAGCCCGCCACAGATGCCCCTCACGGGCCACAGCCTGCCACAGATGTCCACTCTCAACAGCCCTCACTGGCCACAGCCTGCCACAGATGTCCACTCTCAACAGCCCCTCATTGGCCACTGCAGCCTGCCACAGATGTCCACTCTCACTGGCCACAAGCCACAGATGTCCCTCACAGCCCCCCTTATTGGCCACAGCCTGCCACAGATGTCCACTCTCAACAACTGGCCAAAAGCCCCTCAACAGCCCCTTATTGGCCCACAGCCTGCCACAGATGTCCACTCTCTCAACAGCCCCTCCACTGGCCACGGGCCACAGCCTGCCACAGATGTCCACTCTCAACAGCCCCTCACTGGCCACAGCCTGCCACAGATGTCCACTCTCAACAGCCCTCACTGGCCACAGCCTGCCACAGATGTCCCACTCTCAACAGCCCCTCCACTGGCCACAGCCTGCCACAGATGTCCACTCTCAACAGCCCCTCACGGGCCACAGCCTGCCACAGATGTCCACTCTCAACAGCCCCTCACGGGCCACAGCCTGCCACAGATGTCCACTCTCAACAGCCCCTTATTGGCCACAGCCTGCCACAGATGTCCACTCTCAACAGCCCCTCACTGGCCACAACCTGCCACAGATGTCCACTCTCAACAGCCCCTCACTGGCCACAACCTGCCACAGATGTCCACTCTCAACAGCCCCTCACTGGCCACAACCTGCCACAGATGTCCACTCTCAACAGCCCCTCACTGGCCACAACCTGCCACAGATGTCCACTCTCAACAGCCCCTGGCCACAGCCTGCCACAGGCTCACAGCCCCTCACGGGCCCACAGATGTCCCTCTCAAGCCCCTCAGCCCCCTGCCACTGGCCACAACCTGCCACAGATGTCCACTCTCAACAGCCCCTCACTGGCCACAGCCTGCCACAGATGTCCACTCTCAACAGCCCCTTATTGGCCACAACCTGCCACAGATGTCCACTCTCAACAGCCCCTCACTGGCCACAACCTGCCACAGATGTCCACTCTCAACAGCCCCTCACGGGCCACAGCCTGCCACAGATGTCCACTCTCAACAGCCCCCTCACTGGCCACAGCCTGCCACAGATGTCCACTCTCAACAGCTCCTCACTGGCCACAACCTGCCACAGATGTCCACTCTCAACAGCCCCTCACAGGCCACAGCCTGCCACAGATGTCCACTCCCAACAGCCCCTCACTGGCCACAACCTGCCACAGATGTCCACTCTCAACAGCTCCTCACTGGCCACAGCCTGCCACAGATGTCCACTCTCAACAGCCCCTCACTGGCCACAGCCTGCCTCAGATGTCCACTCTCAACAGCCCCTCACTGGCCACAACCTGCCACAGATGTCCACTCTCAACAGCCCCTCACTGGCCACAACCTGCCACAGATGTCCACTCTCAACAGCTCCTCACTGGCCACAGCCTGCCACAGATGTCCACTCTCAACAGCCCCTCACTGGCCACAGCCTGGCCACAGATGTCCACTCTCAACAGCCCCTCACTGGCCACAGCCTGCCACAGATGTCCACTCTCAACAGCCCCTCACGGGCCACAACCTGCCACAGATGTCACTCTCAACAGCCCTCACGGCCACAGCCTGCCACAGATGTCCACTCTCAACAGCCCCTCACTGGCCACAACCTGCCACAGATGTCCACTCTCAACAGCCCCTCACTGGCCACAGCCTGCCACAGATGTCCACTCTCCCAGCAGCCCCTCACTGGCCACAGCCTGCCACAGATGTCCACTCTCCAACAGCCCCTCACTGGCCACAGCCTGCCACAGATGTCCACTCTCAACAGCCCCTCACGGGCCACAACCTGCCACAGATGTCCACTCTCAACAGCCCCTCACTGGCCACAACCTGCCACAGGTGTCCCCTCACAGGGCCACAGCCTGCCACAGATGTCCACTCTCAACAGCCCCTTACTGGCCACAGCCTGCCACAGATGTCCACTCCCAACAGCCCCTTATTGGCCACAGCCTGCCACAGATGTCCACTCTCAACAGCCCCCTCACTGGCCACAGCCTGCCACAGATGTCCACTCTCAACAGCCCCTCACGGGCCACAGCCTGCCACAGATGTCCACTCAACAGCCCCTCACGGGCCACAGCCTGCCACAGATGTCCACTCTCAACAGCCCCTCACTGGCCACAGCCTGCCACAGATGTCCACTCTCAACAGCCCCTCACTGGCCACAGCCTGCCACAGATGTCCACTCTCAACAGCCCCTCACTGGCCACAGCCTGCCACAGATGTCCACTCTCAACAGCCCCTCACTGGCCACAGCCTGCCACAGATGTCCACTCTCAACAGGCCACAGCCTGCCACAGATGTCCACTCTCAACAGCCCCTCACTGGCCACAACCTGCCACAGATGTCCACTCTCTCACTGGCCACAGCCCCTCACAGCCCCTCACTGGCCACAGCCTGCCACAGATGTCCACTCTCAACAGCCCTCACTGGCCACAGCCTGCCACAGATGTCCACTCTCAACAGCCACAGATGTCCACTCTCACAGGCCACAGCCTGCCACAGGTCCACTCCCAACAGCCCCTCACTGGCCACAAGCCAGATGCACACAGATGTCCACTCTCAACAGCCCCTCACTGGCCACAACCTGCCTCAGATGTCCACTCTCAACAGCCCCTCACTGGCCAACCAACCTGCCACAGATGTCCACAGATGTCTCAACAGCTCCTCACTGGCCACAGCCTGCCACAGATGTCCACTCTCAACAGCCCCTCACTGGCCACAGCCTGCCACAGATGTCCACTCTCAACAGCCCCTCACTGGCCACACTGCCACAGATGTCCACTCTCAACAGCCCCTCACTGGCCACAACCTGCCACAGATGTCCACTCTCAACAGCCCCTCACTGGCCACAGCCTGCCACAGATGTCCACTCTCAACAGCCCCTCACTGGCCACAGCCTGCCACAGATGTCCACTCTCAACAGCCCCCAGATGTTCACTCTCAACAGCTCCTCACGGGCCACAGCCTGCACACAGATGTCCACTCTCAACAGCCCTCACGGGCCACAGCCTGCCACAGATGTCCACTCTCAACAGCCCCTCACTGGCCACAACCTGCCACAGATGTCCACTCTCAACAGCCCTCACTGGCCACAACCTGCCACAGATGTCCACTTCAACAGCCCCCACTGGCCACAGCCTGCTACAGATGTCCACTTCAACAGCCCCTCACTGGGCCAGCCTGCCACAGATGTCCACTCCCAACAGCCCCTCACTGGCCACAACCTGCCACAGATGTCCACTCTCAACAGCCCCTCACTGGCCACAGCCTGCCACAGATGTCCACTCTCAACAGCCCCTCACGGCCACAGCCTGCCACAGATGTCCACTCTCAACAGCCCTCACGGGCCACAGCCTGCCACAGATGTCCACTCTCAACAGCCTCACTGGCCACAGCCTGCCACAGATGTCCACTCTCAACAGCCCCTCACTGGCCACAACCTGCCACAGATGTCCACTCTCAACAGCCCCTCACTGGCCACAACCTGCCACAGATGTCCAC
>NW_027004465.1:5000-60000 GCF_036934945.1 Oncorhynchus masou masou
GAGACAAGAAGAGCTGTCTGTCTGCTTAGAGACAGGAAGAGCTGTCTGTCTGCTTAGAGACAGGAAGAGCTGTCTGTCTGCTTAGAGACAGGAAGAGCTGTCTGTCTGCTTAGAGACAGGAAGAGCTGTCTGTCTGCTTAGAGACAGGAAGAGCTGTCTGTCTGCTTAGAGACAGGAAGAGCTGTCTGTCTGCTTAGAGACAGGAAGAGCTGTCTGTCTGCTTAGAGACAGGAAGAGCTGTCTGTCTGCTTAGAGACAGGAAGAGCTGTCTGTCTGCTTAGAGACAGGAAGAGCTGTCTGTCTGCTTAGAGACAGGAGTAGCTGTCTGTCTGCTTAGAGACAGGAGTAGCTGTCTGTCTGCTTAGAGACAGGAAGAGCTGTGTGTCTGCTTAGAGACGGGAAGAGCTGTCTGTCTGCTTAGAAACAGATCACATTAAAGTAACAGATGATGAGATATTTCATGTCCATACTTTCATATACTCATAACCCCAGGGCCGACATTTATGTTGATTGTCATGTTCTCTCCCTGTGTCTCCAGACAGTACAAAGACAAAGAGGAGGAGAACCATGGAGGATTCTTCTCTACACTCACCAGTATGGTAAGAACACATCTGATCCTGCAATGAAATATAGTACAACATATTGGGCCACCTTCCCCAGACACAGATTAAGTCTAGTCTCAGGATCTATGTGACCCACCAACACACCGCAACAACTAATTGTTCTCCTAAACAACTGTCAATTTTGTCAACATTCTCTCATTGTAATTCCTGTCTTGTCCACAGGTGGGCAGTATGTTCATTGCAGATGCAGATGAGAAGCTCTCTGTACAGTAAGTACATGCTTAGAGTAGAAGCATAGAGTAGAAGTTGCCCTTAGCCACAGATCTAGTAGGTGAAAAACACAGACCTGACTGTAGCTCAGTGTCTATAGGACAACTTCATCCATGCAGAGTGATCGGGACCTCTTTGGTCCCTTAGTCAGTGTGATGTCACAAATACAATCTGGAACCATTGTTCTAATTGGCTGATATTGACATTTTGACCCCTCTCAGGACCAATGAGGCGATTCTGCTGGCGTTGTACGAGGCCGTGCACCTCAACCGCAACTTCATCACTGTTCTCGCTCAGGTGACTTAGACTACTTCAACTGTCGCTAGGAACAAAACTACTTCTACTGTCGCTAGGAACAAAACTACTTCTACTGTCGCTAGGAAGCAAAATACTTCTACTGTCGCTAGGAACAAAACTACTTCAACTGTCGCTAGGAACAAAACTACTTCTACTGTCTCTAGAAACAAAACTACTTCTACTGTCGCTAGGAACAAAACTACTTCTACTGTCGCTAGGAACAAAACTACTTCTACTGTCTCTAGGAACAAAACTACTTCTACTGTCTCTAGAAACAAAACTACTTCAACTGTCGCTAGGAACAAAACTACTTCTACTGTCTCTAGGAACAAAACTACTTCAACTGTCGCTAGTAACAAAACTACTTCTACTGTCTCTAGAAACAAAACTACTTCAACTGTCGCTAGGAACAAAACTACTTCTACTGTTTCTAGAAACAAAACTACTTCTACTGTCGCTAGGAACAAAACTACTTCTACTGTCGCTAGGAACAAAACTACTTCTACTGTCTCTAGAAACAAAACTACTTCTACTGTCCCTAGAAACAAAACTACTTCTACTGTCCCTAGAAACAAAACTACTTCTACTGTCGCTAGGAACAAAACTACTTCTACTGTCTCTAGAAACAAAACTACTTCTACTGTCCCTAGAAACAAAACTACTTCTATTGTCTCTAGAAACAAAACTACTTCTACTGTCTCTAGAAACAAAACTACTTCTACTGTCCATAGAAACAAAACTACTTCTACTGTCGCTAGGAACAAAACTACTTCTACTGTCGCTAGAAACAAAACTAGTTCTACTGTCCATAGAAACAAAACTACTTCTACTGTCGCTAGGAACAAAACTAGTTCTACTGTCGCTAGAAACAAAACTACTTCTACTGTCGCTAGAAACAAAACTAGTTCTACTGTCGCTAGAAACAAAACTACTTCTACTGTCGCTAGAAACAAAACTAGTTCTACTCTCGCTAGGAATAAAACTACTTCTACTGTCTCTAGAAACAAAACTACTTCTACTGTCGCTAGGATCAAAACTACTTCTACTGTCCCTAGAAACAACTTTTTCTTCTACTTTATTTTCCTTTTCATCTTTTTTTCTATTTTCTCCTGTTTTTGGTCAGGTGAAGTTAAACTACTATTTATAGAAACAAAATGTATTCTATTTAAAAAATATATTTTGGCTTTGAGGAAAAGAAGTTGATTGTCTCCTTCCTCCGCTTGGGAGGGAGGCGGACAGAGAGGGTGAGGGAGGGAGGCGGACAGAGAGGGTGAGGGAGGCGGACAGAGAGGGTGAGGGAGGGAGGCGAACAGAGAGGGTGAGGGAGGGAGGCGGACAGAGAGGGTGAGGGAGGGAGGCGGACAGAGAGGGTGTGAGTGAGTGAGGGAGGGAGGAGGACAGAGAGGGTGAGGGAGGGAGGGAGGAGGACAGAGAGGGTGAGGGAGGGAGGCGGACAGAGAGGGTGAGGGAGGGAGGCGGACAGAGAGGGTGTGAGTGAGTGAGGGAGGCAGATAGAGAGAGTGAGGGTGGAAGGCAGAGAGGGGGTGAGGGTGGGAGGTATAGAGAGAGGGGGGATGGTGGGAGGTATAGAGAGAGGGGGTGAGGGTGTGAGGTATAGAGAGAGGGGGTGAGGGTGGGAGGTATAGAGAGATGGGGAGAGTGAGGGTGGGAGGCAGAGAGAGGGTGAGGGTGGGAGGCAGAGAGAGGGTGAGGGTGGGAGGTATAGAGAGAGGGGGTAAGGGTGGGAGGCATAGAGAGAGAGTGAGGGTGGAAGGCAGTGAGGGTGGGAGGTATAGAGAGAGGGGGTGAGGGTGGGAGGTATAGAGAGAGGGGGTGAGGGTGGGAGGTATAGAGAGAGGGGGTGAGGGCGGAGATAAAGAAGGAGGAGGGGTAATTGGTTCTTTTTCTAAAGTCAGTTTTTTAGTTCTATCAGATGCCAGCATCTCTGATGTCTGATAGTGTTGTATATAATGACCTGACGCTGATTGGAGAGAGGAGGAGAGGAGAACAAATAGGGGGAATTGTCTTTGTTCTGGTTTCATCTGTTCAGCTTTCCTTGAAAGTCATGTGTTCTCTCTCCCTCTAATCCCACTATCTCTCTGTCTGCCTCCTCTACCTCTCTTTCTTCTCCTCACTCATTTGCTCTGTCACCTGTCAATCAACAGAGTCACCCAGAGATTGACATCCCGACCACACCCATCACCCCTGTTCCGACCACTCCCACGACTCCGCTTGGCACAACCCCGCTCTCTATGGACAGTGAGTAACATGATTGGTCCGGACTCTGGGTCCACCTTGTTCCATGAACGAATGACATTTACACATTAATTATTGACTGAATGAGTGAATGAAATGAAACCTTTATTAGTAGTACTAATCACTAGTGTTTAAATTGACGTAGTTACTATTTTTTAAATCTTTCCTGTTTTCTGTTACTGGGGTAATTCTGGAAAATGGAACGGTTGGCCAGAGTCAACCAAGACCCCTCCACTCCTTTAGGACCCCTCCACTCCTTTAGTTCCCCTCCACTCCTTTAGTTCCCCTCCACTCCTTTAGGTCCCCTCCACTCCTTTAGGTCCCCTCCACTCCTTTAGGTCCCCTCCACTCCTTTAGGTCCCCTCCACTCCTTTAGTTCCCCTCCACTCCTTTAGTTCCCCTCCACTCCTTTAGGTCCCCTCCACTCCTTTAGTTCCCCTCCACTCCTTTAGTTCCCCTCCACTCCTTTAGTTCCCCTCCACTCCTTTAGTTCCCCTCCACTCCTTTAGGTCCCCTCCACTCCTTTAGGTCCCCTCCACTCCTTTAGGTCCCCTCCACTCCTTTAGGTCCCCTCCACTCCTTTAGGTCCCCTCCACTCCTTTAGGTCCCCTCCACTCCTTTAGTTCCCTTTCACTCCATTAGTTCCCCTCCACTCCTTTAGGTCCCCTCCACTCCTTTAGTTCCCCTCCACTCCTTTAGTTCCCCTCCTTTAGTTCCCCTCCTTTAGTTCCCCTCCACTCCTTTAGGTCCCCTCCACTCCTTTAGTTCCCCTCCACTCCTTTAGGTCCCCTCCACTCCTTTAGTTCCCCTCCACTCCTTTAGTTCCCCTCCACTCCTTTAGGTCCCCTCCACTCCTTTAGTTCCCCTCCACTCCTTTAGTTCCCCTCCACTCCTTTAGTTCCCCTCCACTCCTTTAGTTCCCCTCCACTCCTTTAGTTCCCCTTCCCCCTTAAAACCAGTGGACATAGGAGGAAACATTTTAACAAGCCTCTGAAACATTCTGTTTTAAAGAAATACGTTTCTCGTCATTGTTTTTGGCCGTCCATTTTTGATAACCCCTCCATACACGTGCGCCACACGAACACACACAATCTGAACCTGTTCAGTTCACGTGCAATGTAACTGTTAAAACATGCATAGTGTGTGTTTCTCGCTAAAAGCCATTTGCTGAATGAAATATTAACGGAACTTCAAATACAGATGAATCTTTCAGGTAGAGAACCATGTCACCACACACACACACACACACACATACACATACACACACACATACACACATACACACACACACATACACCCTTTTCCCCCTGTGGACCATGTGTTTGGCTGGCTCATGGCCATGATGTCATAACCAGTCGTCTTGGACCTGATCCAGGATTGGTGGGATGAGGACAAATCAAAATGGAGGGAGGAGACTGGGATGAAGTAGAAGTTGTTGGCTCCTGTTTTATCTGTGAAACTAGCATCTGAGATGTGAGATCCACCTGACTGTCTCGTATAGCGTCTTGACTAGCTAATAGTGGATCACTTAATAGCTTCTCTTCTTGTCTCTACCGACAGTAAAGCTCATTATTAGGTCGAACGTTCAACATTCAAATGACATTCCATTTATGTTACTATGAAGTTAAATTAACGTTGTTGAACATAAATGGCCGTGTGTCTCTACCTACCAGTGATGGATGTTGCAGTGGAGTTGTTGGGAGGTCTCTCCCTGGAGTTGCTGGGAGGTTGAGGGGTCTCTCCATGGAGTTGTTGAGGGGTCTCTCCCTGGAGTTGTTGGGAGGTCTGTCCCTGGAGTTGCTGGGAGGTTGAGGGGTTGAGGGGTCTCTCCATGGAGTTGTTGAGGGGTCTCTCCCTGGATGTTGCAGTGGAGTTGTTGAGGGGTTGAGGGTCTCTCCCTGGAGTTGTTGGGAGGTTGAGGGGTCTCTCCCGGGAGTTGTTGAGGGATTGAGGGGTCTCTCCCTGGAGTTGTTGAGGGATTGAGGGGTCTCTCCCTGGAGTTGTTGAGGGGTTGAGGGGTCTCTCCCTGGAGTTGTTGAGGGGTTGAGGGGTCTCTCCCTGGAGTTGTTGGGAGGTTGAGGGTCTCTCCCGGGAGTTGTTGAGGGATTGAGGGGTCTCTCCCTGGAGTTGTTGAGGGATTGAGGGGTCTCTCCCTGGAGTTGTTGAGGGGTTGAGGGGTCTCTCCCTGGAGTTGTTGAGGGGTTGAGGGGTCTCTCCCTGGAGTTGTTGGGAGGTTGAGGGGTCTCTCCCTGGAGTTGTTGAGGGGTCTCTCCCTGGAGTTGTTGAGGGGTTGAGGGGTCTCTCCCTGGAGTTGTTGAGTTGTTGAGGGGTCTCTCCCTGGAGTTGTTGAGGGGTTGAGGGGTCTCTCCCTGCAGTTGCTGGGAGGTTGAGGGGTCTCTCCCTGGAGTTGTTGAGGGGTTGAGGGGTCTCTCCCTGGAGTTGCTGGGAGGTTGACGGGTCTCTCCCTGGAGTTGTTGAGGGGTCTCTCCCTGGAGTTGTTGAGGGGTCTCTCCCTGGAGTTGTTGAGGGGCCTCTCCCTGGAGTTGTTGAGGGGTCTCTCCCTGGAGTTGTTGAGGGATTGAGGGGTCTCTCCCTGGAGTTGTTGAGGGGTCTCTCCCTGGAGTTGCTGGGAGGTTGAGGGGTTGAGGGGTCTCTCCATGGAGTTGTTGAGGGGTCTCTCCCTGGAGTTGTTGGGAGGTCCGTCCCTGGAGTTGCTGGGAGGTTGAGGGGTTGAGGGGTCTCTCCATGGAGTTGTTGAGGGGTCTCTCCATGGAGTTGTTGAGGGGTTGAGGGGTCTCTCCATGGAGTTGTTGAGGGGTCTCTCCCTGGATGTTGCAGTGGAGTTGTTGAGGGGTTGAGGGGTCTCTCCCGGGAGTTGTTGAGGGATTGAGGGGTCTCTCCCTGGAGTTGTTGAGGGGTCTCTCCCGGGAGTTGTTGAGGGATTGAGGGGTCTCTCCCTGGAGTTGTTGAGGGGTTGAGGGGTCTCTCCCTGGAGTTGTTGAGGGGTTGAGGGGTCTCTCCCTGGAGTTGTTGAGGGGTCTCTCCCTGGAGTTGTTGAGGGGTTGAGGGGTCTCTCCCTGGAGTTGTTGGGAGGTTGAGGGGTCTCTCCCTGGAGTTGTTGAGGGGTTGAGGGGTCTCTCCCTGGAGTTGTTGAGGGGTTGAGGGGTCTCTCCCTGGAGTTGTTAAGGGGTTGAGGGGTCTCTCCCTGGAGTTGTTGAGGGGTTGAGGGGTCTCTCCCTGGAGTTGTTGAGGGGTTGAGGGGTCTCTCCCTGGAGTAGTTGAGGGGTTGAGGGGTCTCTCCCTGGAGTTGTTGAGGGGTCTCTCCCTGGAGTAGTTGAGGGGTCTCTCCCTGGAGTTGTTGAGGGGTTGAGGGGTCTCTCCCTGGAGTTGTTGAGGGGTTGAGGGGTCTCTCCCTGGAGTTGTTGAGGGGTTGAGGGGTCTCTCCCTGGAGTAGTTGAGGGGTCTCTTCCTGGAGTTGTTGAGGGGTCTCTCCCTGGAGTTGCTGGGAGGTTGAGGGGTCTCTCCCTGGAGTTGTTGAGGGGTCTCTCCCTGGAGTAGTTGAGGGGTTGAGGGGTCTCTCCCTGGAGTTGCTGGGAGGTTGACGGGTCTCTCCCTGGAGTTGTTGAGGGGTCTCTCCCTGGAGTTGTTGAGGGGTCTCTCCCTGGAGTTGTTGAGGGGTCTCTCCCTGGAGTTGTTGAGGGGTCTCTCCCTGGAGTTGTTGAGGGGTTGAGGGGTCTCTCCCTGGAGTAGTTGAAGGGTTGAGGGGTCTCTCCCTGGAGTTGCTGGGAGGTTGACGGGTCTCTCCCTGGAGTTGTTGAGGGGTCTCTCCCTGGAGTTGTTGAGGGGTCTCTCCCTGGAGTTGTTGAGGGGTCTCTCCCTGGAGTTGCTGGGAGGTTGAGGGGTCTCTCCCTAGAGTTGTTGAGGGGTTGAGGAGTCTCTCCCTGGAGTTGTTGAGGGGTTGAGGGGTCTCTCCCTGGAGTTGTTGGGAGGTTGAGGGGTCTCTCCCTGGAGTTGTTGAGGGTTCTCTCCCTGGAGTTGTTGAGGGGTTGAGGGGTCTCTCCCTGGAGTTGTTGGGAGGTTGAGGGGTCTCTCCCTGGAGTTGCTGGGAGGTTGAGGGGTCTCTCCCTGGAGTTGCTGGGAGGTTGAGGGGTCTCTCCCTGGAGTTGTTGAGGGGTTGAGGGGTCTCTCCCTGGAGTGGTTGAGGGGTCTCTCCCTGGAGTTGTTGAGGAGTTGAGGGGTCTCTCCCTGGAGTTGTTGAGGGGTTGAGGGGTTTCTCCCTGGAGTTGTTGAGGGGTTGAGGGGTCTCTCCCTGGAGTTGTTGAGGGGTCTCTCCCTGGAGTTGTTGAGGGGTCTCTCCCTGGAGTTGTTGATGGGTTGAGGGGTCTCTCCCTGGAGTTGCTGGGAGGTTGAGGGGTCTCTCCCTGGAGTTGTTGAGGGGTTGAGGGGTCTCTCCCTGGAGTTGTTGAGTTGTTGAGGGGTTTCTCCCTGGAGTAGTTGAGGGGTCTCTCCCTCGAGTTGTTGAGGGGTTGAGGAGTCTCTCCCTGGAGTAGTTGAGGGGTCTCTCCCTGGAGTAGTTGAGGGGTTGAGGGGTCTCTCCCGGGAGTAGTTGAGGGGTCTCTCCCTGGAGTTGTTGAGGGGTTGAGGGGTCTCTCCCTGGAGTTGTTGAGGGGTCTCTCCCTGGAGTTGTTTGGAGGTTGAGGGGTCTCTCCCGGGAGTTGTTGAGGGGTTGAGGGGTCTCTCCCTGGAGTTGCTGGGAGGTTGAGGGGTCTCTCCCTGGAGTTGTTGAGGGGTCTCTCCCTGGAGTTGTTGAGTTGTTGAAGGGTCTCTCCCTGGAGTAGTTGAGGGGTCTCTCCCTGGAGTTGTTGAGGGGTCTCTCCCTGGAGTAGTTGAGGGGTCTCTCCCTGGAGTTGTTGAGGGGTTGAGGGGTCTCTCCCTGGAGTTGTTGAGGGGTCTCTCCCTGGAGTTGTTGAGTTGTTGAGGGGTCTCTCTCTGGAGTAGTTGAGGGGTTGAGGGGTCTCTCCCTGGAGTAGTTGAGGGGTTGAGGGGTCTCTCCCTGGAGTTGCTGGGAGGTTGAGGGGTCTCTCCCTGGAGTTGTTGAGGGGTCTCTCCCTGGAGTTGTTGAGGGGTTGAGGGGTCTCTCCCTGGAGTTGTTGAGGGGTTGTGGAGTCTCTCCCTGGAGTTGTTGAGGGGTTGAGGGGTCTCTCCCTGGAGTTGCTGGGAGGTTGAGGGCTCTTTCCCTGGAGTTGTTGAGGGGTTGAGGGGTCTCTCCCTGGAGTTGTTGGGAGGTTGAGGGGTCTCTCCCTGGAGTTGTTGAGGGGTCTCTCCCTGGAGTTGTTGAGGGGTTGAGGGGTCTCTCCCTGGAGTTGTTGGGAGGTTGAGGGGTCTCTCCCTGGAGTTGCTGGGAGTTTGAGGGGTCTCTCCCTGGAGTTGCTGGGAGGTTGAGGGGTCTCTCCCTGGAGTTGTTGAGGGGTCTCTCCCTGGAGTTGTTGAGGGGTTGAGGGGTCTCTCCCTGGAGTTGTTGAGGGGTTGAGGGGTCTCTCCCTGGAGTTGTTGTGGGGTTGAGGGGTCTCTCCCTGGAGTTGTTGAGGGGTCTCTCCCTGGAGTTGTTGAGAAGTCTCTCCCTGGAGTTGCTGGGAGGTTGAGGGGTCTTTCCCGGGAGTTGTTGAGGGGTTGAGGGGTCTCTCCCTGGAGTTGCTGGGAGGTTGAGGGGTCTCTCCCTGGAGTTGTTGAGGGGTTGAGGGGTCTCTCCCTGGAGTTGTTGAGTTGTTGAGGGGTCTCTCCCTGGAGTAGTTGAGGGGTCTCTCCCTGGAGTTGTTGAGGGGTTGAGGACTCTCTCCCTGGAGTAGTTGAGGGGTCTCTCCCTGGAGTAGTTGAGGGGTTGAGGGGTCTCTCCCGGGAGTAGTTGAGGGGTTGAGGGGTCTCTCCCTGGAGTTGTTGAGGGGTCTCTCCCTGGAGTTGTTGAGGGGTCTCTCCCTGGAGTTGCTGGAAGGTTGAGGGGTCTCTCCCTGGAGTTGTTGAGGGGTTGAGGGGTCTCTCCCTGGAGTTGTTGAGTTGTTGAGGGGTCTCTCCCTGGAGTAGTTGAGGGGTCTCTCCCTGGAGTTGTTGAGGGGTTGAGGGGTCTCTCCCTGGAGTAGTTGAGGGGTCTCTCCCTGGAGTAGTTGAGGGGTTGAGGGGTCTCTCCCGGGAGTAGTTGAAGGGTTGAGGGTCTCTCCCTGGAGTTGTTGAGGGGTTGAGGGGTCTCTCCCTGGAGTTGTTGAGGGGTCTCTCCCTGGAGTTGTTGAGTTGTTGAGGGGTCTCTCTCTGGAGTAGTTGAGGGGTTGAGGGGTCTCTCCCTGGAGTTGTTGAGGGGTTGAGGGGTCTCTCCCTGGAGTTGCTGGGAGGTTGAGGGGTCTCTCCCTGGAGTTGTTGAGGGGTCTCTCCCTGGAGTTGTTGAGGGGTTGTGGGGTCTCTCCCTGGAGTTGTTGAGGGGTTGAGGGGTCTTTCCCGGGAGTTGTTGAGGGGTTGAGGGGTCTCTCCCTGGAGTTGCTGGGAGGTTGAGGGGTCTCTCCCTGGAGTTGTTGAGGGGTTGAGGGGTCTCTCCCTGGAGTTGTTGAGTTGTTGAGGCGTCTCTCCCTGGAGTAGTTGAGGGGTCTCTCCCTGGAGTTGTTGAGGGGTTGAGGACTCTCTCCCTGGAGTAGTTGAGGGGTCTCTCCCTGGAGTAGTTGAGGGGTTGAGGGGTCTCTCCCGGGAGTAGTTGAGGGGTTGAGGGGTCTCTCCCTGGAGTTGTTGAGGGGTCTCTCCCTGGAGTTGTTGAGGGGTCTCTCCCTGGAGTTGCTGGGAGGTTGAGGGTCTCTCCCTGGAGTTGTTGAGGGGTTGAGGGTCTCTCCCTGGAGTTGTTGAGTTGTTGAGGGTCTCTCCCTGGAGTAGTTGAGGGGTCTCTCCCTGGAGTTGTTGAGGGGTTGAGGGGTCTCTCCCTGGAGTAGTTGAGGGGTCTCTCCCTGGAGTAGTTGAGGGGTTGAGGGGTCTCTCCCGGGAGTAGTTGAAGGGTTGAGGGGTCTCTCCCTGGAGTTGTTGAGGGGTTGAGGGGTCTCTCCCTGGAGTTGTTGAGGGGTCTCTCCCTGGAGTTGTTGAGTTGTTGAGGGGTCTCTCTCTGGAGTAGTTGAGGGGTTGAGGGGTCTCTCCCTGGAGTTGTTGAGGGGTTGAGGGGTCTCTCCCTGGAGTTGCTGGGAGGTTGAGGGGTCTCTCCCTGGAGTTGTTGAGGGGTTGAAGGGTCTCTCCCTGGAGTTGTTGAGGGGTTGAGGGGTCTCTCCCTGGAGTTGCTGGGAGGTTGAGGGGTCTCTCCCTGGAGTTGTTGAGGGGTCTCTCCCTGGAGTTGTTGAGGGGTTGAGGGTCTCTCCCTGGAGTAGTTGAGGGGTCTCTCCCTGGAGTAGTTGAGGGGTTGAGGGTCTCTCCCGGGAGTAGTTGAAGGGTTGAGGGTCTCTCCCTGGAGTTGTTGAGGGGTTGAGGGTCTCTCCCTGGAGTTGTTGAGGGGTTGTGGGGTCTCTCCCTGGAGTTGTTGAGGGGTTGAGGGTCTCTCCCTGGAGTAGTTGAGGGGTTGAGGGGTCTCTCCCTGGAGTTGTTGAGGGGTTGAGGGGTCTCTCCCTGGAGTTGTTGAGGGGTTGAGGGTCTCTCCCTGGAGTTGTTGAGGGGTTGAAGGGTCTCTCCCTGGAGTTGTTGAGGGGTTGAGGGGTCTCTCCCTGGAGTTGCTGGGAGGTTGAGGGGTCTCTCCCTGGAGTTGTTGAGGGTCTCTCCCTGGAGTTGTTGAGTTGTTGAGGGGTCTCTCTCTGGAGTAGTTGAGGGGTTGAGGGGTCTCTCCCTGGAGTAGTTGAGGGGTTGAGGGGTCTCTCCCTGGAGTTGCTGGGAGGTTGAGGGGTCTCTCCCTGGAGTTGTTGAGGGTCTCTCCCTGGAGTTGTTGAGGGGTTGAGGGGTCTCTCCCTGGAGTTGTTGAGGGGTTGTGGGGTCTCTCCCTGGAGTTGTTGAGGGGTTGAGGGGTCTCTCCCTGGAGTTGTTGGGAGGTTGAGGGGTCTCTCCCTGGAGTTGCTGGGAGGTTGAGGGGTCTCTCCCTGGAGTTGTTGAGGGGTCTCTCCCTGGAGTTGTTGAGGGGTTGAGGGGTCTCTCCCTGGAGTTGTTGAGGGGTTGAGGGGTCTCTCCCTGGAGTTGTTGTGGGGTTGAGGGGTCTCTCCCTGGAGTTGTTGAGGGGTCTCTCCCTGGAGTTGTTGAGGGTCTCTCCCTGGAGTTGCTGGGAGGTTGAGGGGTCTTTCCCGGGAGTTGTTGAGGGGTTGAGGGGTCTCTCCTGGAGTTGCTGGGAGGTTGAGGGGTCTCTCCCTGGAGTTGTTGAGGGGTTGAGGGGTCTCTCCCTGGAGTTGTTGAGTTGTTGAGGGGTCTCTCCCTGGAGTAGTTGAGGGTCTCTCCCTGGAGTTGTTGAGGGTTGAGGAGTCTCTCCCTGGAGTAGTTGAGGGTCTCTCCCTGGAGTAGTTGAGGGGTTGAGGGGTCTCTCCCGGGAGTAGTTGAGGGGTTGAGGGGTCTCTCCCTGGAGTTGTTGAGGGGTTGAGGGTCTCTCCCTGGAGTTGTTGAGGGTCTCTCCCTGGAGTTGTTGAGGGTCTCTCCCTGGAGTTGCTGGGAGGTTGAGGGGTCTCTCCCTGGAGTTGTTGAGGGGTTGAGGGGTCTCTCCCTGGAGTTGTTGAGTAGTTGAGGGGTCTCTCCCTGGAGTAGTTGAGGGGTTGAGGGTCTCTCCCTGGAGTTGTTGAGGGGTTGAGGGGTCTCTCCCTGGAGTTGCTGGGAGGTTGAGGGGTCTCTCCCTGGAGTTGTTGAGGGGTTGAAGGGTCTCTCCCTGGAGTTGTTGAGGGGTTGAGGGGTCTCTCCCTGGAGTTGCTGGGAGGTTGAGGGGTCTCTCCCTGGAGTTGTTGAGGGGTCTCTCCCTGGAGTTGTTGAGGGGTTGAGGGGTCTCTCCCTGGAGTAGTTGAGGGGTCTCTCCCTGGAGTAGTTGAGGGGTTGAGGGGTCTCTCCCGGGAGTAGTTGAAGGGTTGAGGGGTCTCTCCCTGGAGTTGTTGAGGGGTTGAGGGGTCTCTCCCTGGAGTTGTTGAGGGGTTGTGGGGTCTCTCCCTGGAGTTGTTGAGGGGTTGAGGGGTCTCTCCCTGGAGTAGTTGAGGGGTTGAGGGGTCTCTCCCTGGAGTTGTTGAGGGGTTGAGGGGTCTCTCCCTGGAGTTGTTGAGGGGTTGAGGGGTCTCTCCCTGGAGTTGTTGAGGGGTTGAAGGGTCTCTCCCTGGAGTTGTTGAGGGGTTGAGGGGTCTCTCCCTGGAGTTGCTGGGAGGTTGAGGGGTCTCTCCCTGGAGTTGTTGAGGGGTCTCTCCCTGGAGTTGTTGAGTTGTTGAGGGGTCTCTCTCTGGAGTAGTTGAGGGGTTGAGGGGTCTCTCCCTGGAGTAGTTGAGGGGTTGAGGGGTCTCTCCCTGGAGTTGCTGGGAGGTTGAGGGGTCTCTCCCTGGAGTTGTTGAGGGGTCTCTCCCTGGAGTTGTTGAGGGGTTGAGGGGTCTCTCCCTGGAGTTGTTGAGGGGTTGTGGGGTCTCTCCCTGGAGTTGTTGAGGGGTTGAGGGGTCTCTCCCTGGAGTTGTTGGGAGGTTGAGGGGTCTCTCCCTGGAGTTGCTGGGAGGTTGAGGGGTCTCTCCCTGGAGTTGTTGAGGGTCTCTCCCTGGAGTTGTTGAGGGGTTGAGGGGTCTCTCCCTGGAGTTGTTGAGGGGTTGAGGGGTCTCTCCCTGGAGTTGTTGTGGGGTTGAGGGGTCTCTCCCTGGAGTTGTTGAGGGGTCTCTCCCTGGAGTTGTTGAGGGTCTCTCCCTGGAGTTGCTGGGAGGTTGAGGGGTCTTTCCGGGAGTTGTTGAGGGGTTGAGGGGTCTCTCCCTGGAGTTGCTGGGAGGTTGAGGGGTCTCTCCCTGGAGTTGTTGAGGGGTTGAGGGGTCTCTCCCTGGAGTTGTTGAGTTGTTGAGGGGTCTCTCCCTGGAGTAGTTGAGGGGTCTCTCCCTGGAGTTGTTGAGGGGTTGAGGAGTCTCTCCCTGGAGTAGTTGAGGGGTCTCTCCCTGGAGTAGTTGAGGGGTTGAGGGGTCTCTCCCGGGAGTAGTTGAGGGGTTGAGGGGTCTCTCCCTGGAGTTGTTGAGGGGTTGAGGGGTCTCTCCCTGGAGTTGTTGAGGGGTCTCTCCCTGGAGTTGTTGAGGGGTCTCTCCCTGGAGTTGCTGGGAGGTTGAGGGGTCTCTCCCTGGAGTTGTTGAGGGGTTGAGGGGTCTCTCCCTGGAGTTGTTGAGTAGTTGAGGGGTCTCTCCCTGGAGTAGTTGAGGGGTCTCTCCCTGGAGTTGTTGAGGGGTTGAGGGGTTGAGGGGTCTCTCCCTGGAGTAGTTGAGGGGTCTCTCCCTGGAGTAGTTGAGGGGTTGAGGGGTCTCTCCCTGGAGTAGTTGAGGGGTTGAGGGGTCTCTCCCGGGAGTAGTTGAGGGGTTGAGGGGTCTCTCCCTGGAGTTGTTGAGGGGTTGAGGGGTCTCTCCCTGGAGTTGTTGAGGGGTCTCTCCCTGGAGTTGTTGAGGGGTCTCTCCCTGGAGTTGCTGGGAGGTTGAGGGGTCTCTCCCTGGAGTTGTTGAGGGGTTGAGGGGTCTCTCCCTGGAGTTGTTGAGTAGTTGAGGGGTCTCTCCCTGGAGTAGTTGAGGGGTCTCTCCCTGGAGTTGTTGAGGGGTTGAGGGGTCTCTCCCTGGAGTAGTTGAGGGGTCTCTCCCTGGAGTTGTTGAGGGGTCTCTCCCTGGAGTTGTTGAGGGGTCTCTCCCTGGAGTTGTTGAGTTGTTGAGGGGTCTCTCTCTGGAGTATTTGAGGGGTTGAGGGGTCTCTCCCTGGAGTTGTTGAGGGGTCTCTCCCTGGAGTTGCTGGGAGGTTGAGGGGTCTCTCCCTGGAGTTGTTGAGGGGTTGAGGGGTCTCTCCCTGGAGTTGTTGAGGGGTTGTGGGGTCTCTCCCTGGAGTTGTTGAGGGGTTGAGGGGTCTCTCCCTGGAGTTGCTGGGAGGTTGAGGGGTCTCTCCCTGGAGTTGTTGAGGGGTTGAGGGGTCTCTCCCTGGAGTTGTTTAGGGGTTGAGGGGTCTCTCCCTGGAGTTGTTGGGAGGTTGAGGGGTCTCTCCCTGGAGTTGCTGGGAGGTTGAGGGGTCTCTCCCTGGAGTAGTTGAGGGGTTGAGGGGTCTCTCCCTGGAGTTGTTGAGGGGTTGAGGGGTCTCTCCCTGGAGTTGTTGAGGGGTTGAGGGGTCTCTCCCTGGAGTTGTTGAGGGGTTGAAGGGTCTCTCCCTGGAGTTGTTGAGGGGTTGAGGGGTCTCTCCCTGGAGTTGCTGGGAGGTTGAGGGGTCTCTCCCTGGAGTTGTTGAGGGGTTGAGGGGTCTCTCCCTGGAGTTGTTGGGAGGTCTCTCCCTGGAGTTGCTGGGAGGTTGAGGGGTCTCTCCCTGGAGTTGTTGAGGGGTTGAGGGGTCTCTCCCTGGAGTTGCTGGGAGGTTGAGGGGTCTCTCCCTGGAGTTGCTGGGAGGTTGAGGTGTCTCTCCCTGGAGTTGTTGAGGGGTTGAGGGGTCTCTCCCTGGAGTTGCTGGGAGGTTGAGGGGTCTCTCCCTGGAGTTGCTGGGAGGTTGAGGGGTCTCTCCCTGGAGTTGTTGAGGTGTTGAGGGGTCTCTCCCTGGAGTTGCTGGGAGGTTGAAGGGTCTCTCCCTGGACTTGTTGAGGGGTTGAGGGGTCTCTCCCTGGAGTTGTTGAGGGGTTGAAGGGTCTCTCCCTGGAGTTGTTGAGGGGTTGAGGGGTCTCTCCCTGGAGTTGTTGAGTTGTTGAGGGGTCTCTCCCTGGAGTAGTTGAGGGGTCTCTCCCTGGAGTTGTTGAGGGGTTGAGGAGTCTCTCCCTGGAGTAGTTGAGGGGTTGAGGGGTCTCTCCCGGGAGTAGTTGAGGGGTTGAGGGGTCTCTCCCTGGAGTTGTTGAGGGGTTGAGGGGTCTCTCCCTGGAGTTGTTGAGGGGTCTCTCCCTGGAGTTGCTGGGAGGTTGAGGGGTCTCTCCCTGGAGTTGTTGAGGGGTTGAGGGGTCTCTCCCTGGAGTTGTTGAGTTGTTGAGGGGTCTCTCCCTGGAGTAGTTGAGGGGTCTCTCCCTGGAGTAGTTGAGGGGTTGAGGGGTCTCTCCCGGGAGTAGTTGAAGGGTTGAGGGGTCTCTCCCTGGAGAGGTTGAGGGGTTGAGGGGTCTCTCCCTGGAGTTGCTGGGAGGTTGAGGGGTCTCTCCCTGGAGTAGTTGAGGGGTTGAGGGGTCTCTCCCTGGAGTTGTTGAGGGGTCTCTCCCTGGAGTTGTTGAGGGGTTGAGGGGTCTCTCCCTGGAGTTGTTGAGGGGTTGAAGGGTCTCTCCCTGGAGTTGTTGAGGGGTTGAGGGGTCTCTCCCTGGAGTTGCTGGGAGGTTGAGGGGTCTCTCCCTGGAGTTGTTGAGGGGTTGAGGGGTCTCTCCCTGGAGTTGTTGAGGGGTCTCTCCCTGGAGTTGTTGAGGGGTTGAGGGTCTCTCCCTGGAGTTGTTGAGGGGTTGAAGGGTCTCTCCCTGGAGTTGTTGAGGGGTTGAGGGTCTCTCCCTGGAGTTGCTGGGAGGTTGAGGGGTCTCTCCCTGGAGTTGTTGAGGGGTTGAGGGGTCTCTCCCTGGAGTTGTTGAGGGGTTGAGGGGTCTCTCCCTGGAGTAGTTGAGGGGTTGAGGGGTCTCTCCCTGGAGTTGTTGAGGGGTTGAGGGGTCTCTCCCTGGAGTTGTTGAGGGGTCTCTCCCTGGAGTTGTTGAGGGGTCTCCCTGGAGTTGTTGAGGGGTCTCTCCCTGGAGTTGTTGAGGGGTTGAGGGGTCTCTCCCTGGAGTTGTTGAGGGGTTGAGGGGTCTCTCCCTGGAGTTGTTGAGGGGTTGAGGGGTCTCTCCCTGTTAAAGGACCTGTGCTTTATATTTCCTCTATGAGGTTGGAATAATGCTGTGAAATTGTTAGATAAAGTGCTAATGCCCTTTTAGGGAAAGAGCTGTTTGAAATGTCTGTTTTGGTGGGGTGGAGTTTTGACCTTTCTGGTGACATCACCAGGCTGTAAATTAATTAATAGACCAATAAGAGAGTTCCAAACTTTTCTGCCAACCACGGCACATTTTCAGTTTCCCCCTCCCCACCCAGACCCTCCCAGACTGTCCTGGCTAAATCCTTGCTTCATGCCAAGAAGGGATTTTAGGTTTTTTTGACCGGTTTATTTGAAAACAATCACAGTAAGGTTCTTAGCTGTTACCCAAATGGATCTTTCAACATTTCAACATAACATTAGTATAATGTTGAACCAACGTTGTGTGTCCTGCTTTCCAGTGATGAACTCTTCAGAACCTCCCTGGATCCTAACCTTCAGACCAGTAACCTGCTCATCACCTTCCTCAAGTACTCCTCCATCGTCATGCAGGACACCAAAGGTTTAAATACACGGCTATCTCTCTCTCTCTCTATCTCTCTATCTCTCTACCTCTCTCTATCTCTCTACCTCTCTCTATCTCTCTACCACTCTCTCTCACTATCTCTCTCTACCTACCACTATCTCTCTCTATCTCTCTATCTCTACCACTCTCTATCTCTCTCTCTCTCGTTACCTCTACCTCTTTCAGGGCTGGCAACCTCATTCCACGGAGGATCTAATGTCGGCTGGTTTTTGGTTAGCCACCCAGGTGAGGGGAGTTCCTTATTAATTAGTGAGCTTAATTCAGCAATCATTAAAAAAAATGTATTTAACCGTTTTTTAACTAGGCAAGTTAGTTAAGAACAAAGCCCGGCCAAACCCTAACCCGGACGATGCTGGGACAATTGTGCGCCGCCCTATGTGTCTCCCAATCACGTCCGGGTGTGATACAGCCCAGGGTTCGAACCAGGGTCTGTAGTGACGCCTCTTGCACAGAGATGCAGTGCTTTGGATCGCTGCGCCACTTCGGAGGCCAAAACAAGAAAATAATCAAGTCCAAGGGAGGAGTGAAAACCCACAGACACCCAGTCCTCCATGGAATGAGTTCACACGTGATCTATATCTCTCTATCTATACCCTCTATCACTTCATCAAATACTCCTCCAGTCACTCTCTATCTCTGTCCTCTATCACTTCATCAAATACTCCTCCAGTCACTCTCTATCTCTGTCCTCTATCACTTCATCAAATACTCCTCCAGTCACTCTCTATCTCTGTCCTCTATCACTTCATCAAATACTCCTCCAGTCACTCTCTATCTCTGTCCTCTATCACTTCATCAAATACTCCTCCAGTCACTCTCTCTCTCTGTCCTCTATCACCATCAAATACTCCTCCAGTCACTCTCTATCTCTGTCCTCTATCACTTCATCAAATACTCCTCCAGTCAGTCTCTATCTCTGTCCTCTATCACCATCAAATACTCCTCCAGTCACTCTCTCTCTCTGTCCTCTATCACTTCATCAAATACTCCTCCAGTCACTCTCTATCTCTGTCCTCTATCACTTCATCAAATACTCCTCCACAGTCACTCTCTCTCTATCTCTGTGTATTTATTCTCTCTCTCTCTCTCTCTCTCTACCTTCTATCATGTACTTTCTTTCATTCCTTATTTTCTTATTCAGTACTTCCCCCCTTTCTTCTCCTCTCTTCCCCCTTTCTTCTCCTCTCTTCCCCCCTTTCTTCTACTCTCTTCCCACCTTTCTTGTACTCTCTTCCCCCCTTTCTTCTACTCTCTTCCCCGCTTTCTTCTCCTCTCTTCCCCGCTTTCTTGTACTCTCTTCCCCCCTTTCTTCTTCTCTCTTCCCCCCTTTCTTCTCCTCTCTTCCCCCCTTTCTTCTACTCTCTTCCCACCTTTCTTGTACTCTCTTCCCCCCTTTCTTCTACTCTCTTCCCCCCTTTCTTGTACTCTCTTCCCCCCTTTCTTCTACTCTCTTCCCCGCTTTCTTCTCCTCTCTTCCCCGCTTTCTTGTACTCTCTTCCCCCCTTTCTTCTACTCTCTTCCCCGCTTTCTTGTACTCTCTTCCCCGCTTTCTTGTACTCTCTTCCCCCCTTTCTTCTTCTCTCTTCCCCCCTTTCTTCTCCTCTCTTCCCCCCTTTCTTCTCCTCTCTTTCCCCCTTTCGTGTACTCTCTTCCTCCCTTTCTTCTACTCTCTTCCTCCCTTTCTTCTCCTCTCTTCCTCCCTTTCTTCTCCTCTCTTCCTCCCTTTCTTCTCCTCTCTTCCCCCCTTTCTTGTACTCTCTTCCCCCCTTTCTTCTACTCTCTTCCTCCCTTTCTTCTCCTCTCTTCCTCCCTTTCTTCTCCTCTCTTCCCCTTTCTTCTCCTCTCTTCCCCCTTTCTTCTCCTCTCTTCCCCCTTTCTTCTCCTCTCTTCCCCCTTTCTTCTCCTCTCTTCCCCCTTTCTTCTCCTCTCTTCCCCCTTTCTTCTCCTCTCTTCCCCCTTTCTTCTCCTCTCTTCCCCCTTTCTTCTCCTCTCTTCCTCCCTTTCTTCTCCTCTCTTCCCCCTTTCTTCTCCTCTCTTCCCCCCTTTCTTCTCCTCTCTTCCCCCTTTCTTCTCCTCTCTTCTCCTCTCTTCCCCCACTTCTCTCAATCCTCTTCTCAAAATGTCAGCTGTCATGTTGTCCTCCCTCTCTCTCCTTCCCAATTCTTGCTACTTTGCCTTTTCATTGAGCTCGTTTTCAGTCCATATCTCTCCCTCAATGTTTATCTCTCTCCCTCATCTGTCCTTTCTCATCCTTCCTGTCTCCCCTATCCTTATTCCATATGAATAATGAGAGATTCATTCTCTCTCCCTCTTTCTCTTCTCTCTCTCTCTCTTTCTCTCTCTCTCCAGATGAACACAGACTCAACAGTGCCAGACTCTGCCTCATCATCCTCACCTGTATAACGGAGGTATGTACACCTGTGTGACGGAGGTATGTACACCTGTGTGACGGAGGTATGTACACCTGTGTGACGGAGGTATGTACACCTGTGTGACGGAGGTATGTACACCTGTGTGATGGAGGTATGTACACCTGTGTGACGGAGGTATGTACACCTGTGTGACGGAGGTATGTACACCTGTGTGACGGAGGTATGTACACCTGTGTGACGGAGGTATGTACACCTGTGTGACGGAGGTATGTACACCTGTGTGACAGAGGTATGTACACCTGTGTGACAGAGGTATGTACACCTGTGTGACGGAGGTATGTACACCTGTGTGACGGAGGTATGTACACCTGTGTGACGGAGGTATGTACACCTGTGTGACGGAGGTATGTACACCTGTGTGACGGAGGTATGTACTCCTGTGTGATGGGTCTCAATCTCTCTGCTTCTCTGTCTCCGTCCCTTCCACTCTTATTGTCTCTCCTCCTCTTTGATCTTTCTCTCTGTCCTATAGGACCAGTATGATGTCTTTCTCTCTGTCCTGTAGGACCAGTATGATGTCTTTCTCTCTGTCCTGTAGGACCAGTATAATGTCTTTCTCTCTGTCCTTTAGGACCAGTATGATGTCTTTCTCTCTGTCCTATAGGACCAGTATGATGTCTTTCTCTCTGTCCTATAGGACCAGTATGATGTCTTTCTCTCTGTCCTATAGGACCAGTATGATGTCTTTCTCTCTGTCCTTTAGGACCAGTATGATGTCTTTCTCTCTGTCCTATAGGACCAGTATAATGTCTCTCTCTCTGTCCTATAGGACCAGTATGATGTCTTTCTCTCTGTCCTATAGGACCAGTATAATGTCTCTCTCTCTGTCCTATAGGACCAGTATGCTGATGTCTTTCTCTCTGTCCTATAGGACCGGTATGATGTCTCTCTCTCTGTCCTATAGGACCAGTATGATGTCTCTCTCTCTGTCCTATAGGACCAGTATGATGTCTCTCTCTCTGTCCTATAGGACCAGTATGATGTCTCTCTCTCTGTCCTATAGGACCAGTATAATGTCTCTCTCTCTGTCCTATAGGACCAGTATAATGTCTCTCTCTCTGTCCTATAGGACCAGTATGATGTCTTTCTCTCTGTCCTATAGGACCAGTATGTCTTTCTCTCTGTCCTATAGGACCAGTATGATGTCTTTCTCTCTGTCCTATAGGACCAGTATGATGTCTTTCTCTCTGTCCTATAGGACCAGTATGATGTCTCTCTCTCTGTCCTATAGGACCAGTATGATGTCTTTCTCTCTGTCCTCTAGGACCAGTATGATGTCTTTCTCTCTGTCCTATAGGACCAGTATGATGTCTTTCTCTCTGTCCTCTAGGACCAGTATAATGTCTTTCTCTCTGTCCTATAGGACCAGTATAATGTCTTTCTCTCTGTCCTATAGGACCAGTATGATGTCTTTCTCTCTGTCCTCTAGGACCAGTATAATGTCTTTCTCTCTGTCCTATAGGACCAGTATAATGTCTTTCTCTCTGTCCTATAGGACCAGTATAATGTCTTTCTCTCTGTCCTATAGGACCAGTATGCTGTCTTTCTCTCTGTCCTATAGGACCAGTATGATGTCTTTCTCTCTGTCCTATAGGACCAGTATAATGTCTTTCTCTCTGTCCTATAGGACCAGTATAATGTCTTTCTCTCTGTCCTATAGGACCAGTATGATGTCTCTCTCTCTGTCCTATAGGACCAGTATGATGTCTTTCTCTCTGTCCTATAGGACCAGTATAATGTCTTTCTCTCTGTCCTATAGGACCAGTATGATGTCTCTCTCTCTGTCCTATAGGACCAGTATGATGTCTTTCTCTCTGTCCTATAGGACCAGTATGATGTCTCTCTCTCTGTCCTATAGGACCAGTATGATGTCTTTCTCTCTGTCCTATAGGACCAGTATGATGTCTCTCTCTCTGTCCTATAGGACCAGTATAATGTCTTTCTCTCTGTCCTATAGGACCAGTATGATGTCTTTCTCTCTGTCCTATAGGACCTGTATGATGTCTTTCTCTCTGTCCTATAGGACCAGTATGATGTCTTTCTCTCTGTCCTATAGGACCAGTATGATGTCTTTCTCTCTGTCCTATAGGACCAGTATGATGTCTTTCTCTCTGTCCTATAGGACCAGTATGATGTCTTTCTCTCTGTCCTATAGGACCAGTATGATGTCTTTCTCTCTGTCCTCTAGGACCAGTATGCTGATGTCTTTCTCTCTGTCCTATAGGACCAGTATGATGTCTTTCTCTCTGTCCTATAGGACCAGTATGATGTCTCTCTCTGTCCTATAGGACCAGTATGATGTCTCTCTCTGTCCTATAGGACCAGTATGATGTCTTTCTCTCTGTCCTATAGGACCAGTATGATGTCTTTCTCTCTGTCCTCTAGGACCAGTATGCTGATGTCTTTCTCTCTGTCCTATAGGACCGGTATGATGTCTCTCTCTGTCCTATAGGACCAGTATAATGTCTCTCTCTGTCCTATAGGACCAGTATGATGTCTCTCTCTCTGTCCTATAGGACCAGTATGATGTCTCTCTCTCTGTCCTATAGGACCAGTATGATGTCTCTCTCTCTGTCCTATAGGACCAGTATGATGTCTCTCTCTCTGTCCTATAGGACCAGTATGATGTCTTTCTCTCTGTCCTCTAGGACCAGTATGCTGATGTCTTTCTCTCTGTCCTATAGGACCGGTATGATGTCTCTCTCTCTGTCCTATAGGACCAGTATAATGTCTCTCTCTCTGTCCTATAGGACCAGTATGATGTCTCTCTCTCTGTCCTATAGGACCAGTATGATGTCTCTCTCTCTGTCCTATAGGACCAGTATAATGTCTTTCTCTCTGTCCTATAGGACCAGTATGATGTCTTTCTCTCTGTCCTATAGGACCAGTATGATGTCTCTCTCTCTGTCCTATAGGACCAGTATGATGTCTCTCTCTCTGTCCTATAGGACCAGTATGCTGATGCCTTTCTCCATGATGACAACATGAACTTCAGAGTCAATCTACATAGAATGGTAAGTGTGTGTGTGTGTGTGTGTGTGTGTGTGTGTGTGTGTGTGTGTGTGTGTGTGTGTGTGTGTGTGTGTGTGTGTGTGTGTGTGTGTGTGTGTGTGTGTGTGTGTGTGTGTGTGTTTAACCTGTGTTCTGTGTATACAGCCAATGAGACACAGGAAGAAGGCAGCAGAGAAGAACGTCCCGTCCAGACCGCTGGTGTGTGCTGTTCTAGGTACGTGGAACCATTCAACATGGTCTAGTCTGTAGTCCGTGTTGTAGCTGTGGATCAGAGCATTAAGAGCTTCATATACATTTGAATTGTACAGTAAAGGCTGTATGTCTGTGTCTCTCTCACTCTGTCTCTCTCTGTCTCTGTCTCTCTCTCTCTCCCTGTCTCTCTCACTCTGTCTCTCTCACTCTGTCTCTCTCACTCTGTCTCTCTCACTCTGTCTCTCTCACTCTGTCTGTCTCACTCTGTCTGTCTCACTCTCTGTCTCACTCTGTCTGTCTCACTCTCTGTCTCTCTCTGTCTGTTTCTCTGTCTCTCTATCTCTCTCTCTGTCTCTCTCCATCTCTCTGTCTCTCTCCATCTCTGTCTCTCACCGTCTCTGTCTCTCACTGTCTCTGTCTCTCACTGTCTCTGTGTCTCTCTGTCTGTCTCTCTGTCTGTTTCTCTGTCTGTCTCTCTGTCTCTCTCTGTGTCTCTGTGTCTCTCTCTGTCTCTCTGTCTCTCTGTCTCTCTGTCTCTGGGTCTCTCTGTCTGTCTCTCTGTCTCGCTCTGTCTCTCTGTGTCTCTCTGTGTCTCTCTGTGTCTCTCTGTGTCTCTCTGTCTCTCTCTGTCTCTCTCTGTCTCTCTCTGTCTCTCTCTGTCTCTCTCTCTCTCTGTCTCTCTCTCTGTCTCTCTCTCTGTCTCTCTCTGTCTCTCTCTCTGTCTCTCTCTGTCTCTGTGTCTCTGTGTCTCTCTGTCTCTCCCTCTCCAGATCTGATGGTTGAGTTCATCGTAACTCATATGATGAAGGACTTTCCTATGGATCTCTACATGTAAGACGGTTGCCCTGTGTCTCACACTTTACAATCAACCAAACATGTTATTACACTACCCAGATGCGTACATTACAAGTGTGTTTAATCATGATACTTGTGTGTGTATGGTGTGTGTGTGTATGGTGTGTGTGTGTATGGTGTGTGTGTGTATGGTGTGTGTATGGTGTGTGTGTGTATGGTGTGTGTGTGTATGGTGTGTGTGTGTGTGTGTGTGTGTGTGTGTGTGTGTGTGTGTGTGTGTGTATGGTGTGTGTGTATGGTGTGTGTGTGTGTGTGTATGGTGTATGGTGTGTGTATGGTGTGTTTGTGTGTATGGTGTGTGTGTGTGTATGGTGTGTGTGTGTATGGTGTGTGTGTGTGTATGGTGTGTGTGTGTGTATGGTGTGTGTGTGTGTATGGTGTGTGTGTGTGTGTATGGTGTGTGTGTGTATGGTGTGTGTGTGTATGGTGTGTGTGTGTGTATGGTGTGTGTGTGTGTATGGTGTGTGTATGGTGTGTGTGTGTGTGTGGTGTGTGTATGGTGTGTGTATGGTGTGTGTGTGTGTGTGTGTGTGTGTGTGTGTGTGTGTATGGTGTGTGTGTGTGTGTGTATGGTGTGTGTCCACCAGGCGTTGTGTACAGGTGATCCACAAGCTGATCTGCTACCAGAAGAAATGCAGAATCAGGTTACACTATACCTGGAGAGAACTGTGGTCAGGTAGGAACACACACACACCACACACCACACACCACACACACACACACACACATTCAGAACACACACACACCATACACACCACACACACACACGCAACACACATTCAGAACACACACACACACCACAAACACACACACACACACCACACACACACCACACACACATATGTTCATTCATATCAACAGAACATGTTGAGGAGGCAATGACGTGTTCTTCTCGCTGAATTCTGATTCTCACTTTGAAGATGTTAGAATAACTGTCCACATGTACTTTTCCTCAACAAGACGAGTCACAAACAGCTAAATCACTAGCCTGTCAGTCTACTGTCCCCCATAGTAGAAACGTTCACCTGTTCTATTGGTCAACTTGTGGAGAAAGAAATAGCCTATACCAAACAGACTCTGGGACAGTTTGGGAAGATAGATGCTAAGTTCCTACAACCAGTAGGACGTTAAAAAACATTAAGTAATGAGGCTGATGCAACAGATCAGAGCGTTTATCTTAAAATGTTAATCAACTATTATTTATTCACATTATAAGAGCAGAGGTGGGCAGTAGGCTGAAGGCAGTAGGCTGAAGGCAGTAGGCTGAAGGCAGTAGGCTGAAGGCAGTATGCAGAAGGCAGTAGGCAGTATGCAGAAGTCAGTAGGCAGTATGCAGAAGTCAGTAGGCAGAAGTCAGTAGGCAGAAGGCAGAAGGCAGTATGCAGTAGGCAGCAGGCAGAAGGCAGAAGGCAGTAGGCAGAAGGCAGTAGGCAGTATGCAGAAGTCAGTAGGCAGTATGCAGAAGGCAGTATGCAGAAGGCAGTATGCAGAAGGCAGTATGCAGAAGGCAGAAGGCAGTAGGCACAAGGCAGTAGGCAGTAGGGAGTAGGCAGTAGACAGAAGGCAGAAGGCAGTATGCAGAAGGCAGAAGGGAGTAGGCAGTAGACAGAAGGCAGTAGGCAGTAGGCAGAAGTCAGTAGGCAGAAGGCAGTATGCAGTATGCAGAAGGCAGTAGGCAGAAGGCAGTAGGCAGTAGGCAGTAGGCAGAAGGCAGTAGGCAGTAGGCAGAAGGCAGTAGGCAGAAGGCAGAAGGCAGAAGGCAGTAGGCAGAAGGCAGAAGGCAGTAGGCAGTATGCAGAAGGCAGAAGGCAGAAGGCAGTAGGCACAAGGCAGTAGGCAGTAGGCAGAAGGCAGTAGGCAGTATGCAGAAGTCAGTAGGCAGTATGCAGAAGGCAGAAGGCAGTATGCAGAAGGCAGTATGCAGAAGGCAGTATGCAGAAGGCAGTAGGCAGAAGGGAGTAGGCAGTAGACAGAAGGCAGTATGCAGTATGCAGTATGCAGAAGGCAGTAGGCAGAAGGGAGTAGGCAGTAGACAGAAGGCAGTAGGCAGAAGGCAGTAGGCAGAAGGCAGAAGGCAGAAGGCAGTAGGCAGAAGGCAGTAGGCACAAGGCAGTAGGCAGTAGGCAGAAGGCAGTAGGCAGTAGGCAGAAGGCAGTAGGCAGAAGGCAGTAGGCACAAGGCAGAAGGCAGTAGACAGAAGGCAGTAGACAGAAGGCAGTAGGCAGAAGGCAGTAGACAGAAGGCAGAAGGCAGTAGACAGAAGGCAGAAGGCAGTAGGCAGAAGGCAGAAGGCAGTAGGCAGAAGGCAGAAAGCAGTAGGCAGAAGGCAGTGTGTGAATGTTGGTTCCATAATGAAATCAACTGGAGGGAAACCGTTGTCAAACAGCACCAGACATGACAACGGTTTCATGTGACGGAGATGAAAATACCTGGTAGAAATGTAGGAGGGGACATCTGATAAACAACGACTAGCAGGGGTTGACAATACGACTAGGCCTTTAGCTACTGGACACCGAGAGGAAGTTGATATAAAAGATTTGCCTCCACGGATATGGTCTGATTTTATACTCCTTTGAAGCAAAGTAAGACATTATAATACGCAGTGAAACGTTCAGGTTTCAATAATGCCTACTGCCTCCATCTCACTGCTACGTGTTGTGTGACGAGGTGATGAAGTCGTCCTGTTCATAGTGTTGTGTGATGAAGCCGTCCTGTTCATAGTGTTGTGTGATGAAGTCGTCCTGTTTATAGTGTTGTGTGATGAAGTCGTCCTGTTCATAGTGTTGTGTGATGAAGTCGTCCTGTTCATAGTGTTGTGTGATGAAGTCGTCCTGTTCATAGTGTTGTGTGATGAAGTCGTCCTGTTCATAGTGTTGTGTGATGAAGTCGTCCTGTTCATAGTGTTGTGTGATGAGGTGATGAAGTCGTCCTGTTTATAGTGTTGTGTGATGAAGTCGTCCTGTTTATAGTGTTGTGTGATGAAGTCGTCCTGTTCATAGTGTTGTGTGATGAAGTCGTCCTGTTTATAGTGTTGTGTGATGAAGTGATGAAGTCGTCCTGTTCATAGTGTTGTGTGATGAAGTGATGAAGTCGTCCTGTTTATAGTGTTGTGTGATGAAGTCGTCCTGTTCATAGTGTTGTGTGATGAAGTGATGAAGTCGTCCTGTTCATAGTGTTGTGTGATGAAGTGATGAAGTCGTCCTGTTCATAGTGTTGTGTGATGAAGTGATGAAGTCGTCCTGTTCATAGTGTTGTGTGATGAAGTGATGAAGTCGTCCTGTTCATAGTGTTGTGTGATGAAGTCGTCCTGTTCATAGTGTTGTGTGATGAAGTCGTCCTGTTCATAGTGTTGTGTGATGAAGTCGTCCTGTTTATAGTGTTGTGTGATGAAGCCGTCCTGTTTACAGTGTTGTGTGATGAAGTCGTCCTGTTTATAGTGTTGTGTGATGAAGCCGTCCTGTTTACAGTGTTGTGTGATGAAGTCGTCCTGTTTATAGTGTTGTGTGATGAAGTGATGAAGTCGTCCTGTTCATAGTGTCGTGTGATGAAGTCGTCCTGTTTATAGTGTTGTGTGATGAAGTGATGAAGTCGTTCTGTTCATAGTGTTGTGTGATGAAGTGATGAAGTCGTCCTGTTTCTAGTGTCGTGTGATGAAGTCGTCCTGTTTATAGTGTTGTGTGATGAAGTCGTCCTGTTCATAGTGTTGTGTGATGAAGTCGTCCTGTTCATAGTGTTGTGTGATGAAGTGATGAAGTCGTCCTGTTTCTAGTGTCGTGTGATGAAGTCGTCCTGTTTATAGTGTTGTGTGATGAAGTCGTCCTGTTTACAGTGTTGTGTGATGAAGTCGTCCTGTTTACAGTGTTGTGTGATGAAGTCGTCCTGTTCATAGTGTTGTGTGATGAAGTCGTCCTGTTCATAGTGTTGTGTGATGAAGTCGTCCTGTTCATAGTGTTGTGTGATGAAGTCGTCCTGTTTACAGTGTTGTGTGATGAAGTCGTCCTGTTTACAGTGTTGTGTGATGAAGTCGTCCTGTTCATGGTGTTGTGTGATGAAGTGATGAAGTCGTCCTGTTCATAGTGTTGTGTGATGAAGTGATGAAGTCGTCCTGTTCATAGTGTTGTGTGATGAAGTCGTCCTGTTCATGGTGTTGTGTGATGAAGTGATGAAGTCGTCCTGTTTATAGTGTTGTGTGATGAAGTGATGAAGTCGTCCTGTTCATAGTGTTGTGTGATGAAGTCGTCCTGTTCATGGTGTTGTGTGATGAAGTGATGAAGTCGTCCTGTTTATAGTGTTGTGTGATGAAGTGATGAAGTCGTCCTGTTCATAGTGTTGTGTGATGAAGTGATGAAGTCGTCCTGTTTATAGTGTTGTGTGATGAAGTCGTCCTGTTCATAGTGTTGTGTGATGAAGTCGTCCTGTTCATAGTGTTGTGTGATGAAGTCGTCCTGTTCATAGTGTTGTGTGATGAAGTCGTCCTGTTCATGGTGTTGTGTGATGAAGTCGTCCTGTTCATAGTGTTGTGTGATGAAGTCGTCCTGTTTATAGTGTTGTGTGATGAAGCCGTCCTGTTCATGGTGTTGTGTGATGAAGTCGTCCTGTTTATAGTGTTGTGTGATGAAGTGATGAAGTCGTCCTCTTCATAGTGTTGTGTGATGAAGTGATGAAGTCGTCCTGTTCATAGTGTTGTGTGATGAAGTGATGAAGTCGTCCTGTTCATAGTGTTGTGTGATGAAGTGATGAAGTCGTCCTGTTTATAGTGTTGTGTGATGAAGTGATGAAGTCGTCCTGTTCATAGTGTTGTGTGATGAAGTGATGAAGTCGTCCTGTTCATGGTGTTGTGTGATGAAGTCGTCCTGTTCATAGTGTTGTGTGATGAAGTCGTCCTGTTCATGGTGTTGTGTGATGAAGTCGTCCTGTTCATAGTGTTGTGTGATGAAGTCGTCCTGTTTATAGTGTTGTGTGATGAAGCCGTCCTGTTCATGGTGTTGTGTGATGAAGTCGTCCTGTTCATAGTGTTGTGTGATGAAGTGATGAAGTCGTCCTGTTTATAGTGTTGTGTGATGAAGTGATGAAGTCGTCCTGTTCATAGTGTTGTGTGATGAAGTCGTCCTGTTCATGGTGTTGTGTGATGAAGTCGTCCTGTTTATAGTGTTGTGTGATGAAGTGATGAAGTCGTCCTGTTTATAGTGTTGTGTGATGAAGTCGTCCTGTTCATGGTGTTGTGTGATGAAGTCGTCCTGTTCATAGTGTTGTGTGATGAAGTGATGAAGCCGTCCTGTTTATAGTGTTGTGTGATGAACTCGTCTTGTTTATAGTGTTGTGTGATGAAGTCGTCCTGTTTATAGTGTTGTGTGATGAAGCCGTCCTGTTCATGGTGTTGTGTGATGAAGTCGTCCTGTTCATAGTGTTGTGTGATGAAGTCGTCCTGTTCATAGTGTTGTGTGATGAAGCCGTCCTCTTCATAGTGTTGTGTGATGAAGTGATGAAGTCGTCCTGTTCATAGTGTTGTGTGATGAAGCCGTCCTCTTCATAGTGTTGTGTGATGAACTCGTCCTGTTCATAGTGTTGTGTGACGAGGTGATGAAGTCGTCCTGTTTATAGTGTTGTGTGATGAAGTCGTC
This sequence comes from Oncorhynchus masou masou, assembly GCF_036934945.1. Lineage (NCBI taxonomy): Eukaryota > Metazoa > Chordata > Actinopteri > Salmoniformes > Salmonidae > Oncorhynchus > Oncorhynchus masou. The sequence continues at coordinate 33,985 of NW_027004465.1, forward strand.
CTGTTTATAGTGTTGTGTGATGAAGTCGTCCTGTTTATAGTGTTGTGTGATGAAGTAGTCCTGTTCATAGTGTTGTGTGATGAAGTCGTCCTGTTCATAGTGTTGTGTGATAAAGTCGTCCTCTTCATAGTGTTGTGTGATGAAGTCGTCCTGTTCATGGTGTTGTGTGATGAAGTGATGAAGTCGTCCTGTTCATAGTGTTGTGTGATGAAGTGATGAAGTCGTCCTGTTCATAGTGTTGTGTGATGAAGCCGTCCTCTTCATAGTGTTGTGTGATGAACTCGTCCTGTTCATAGTGTTGTGTGACGAGGTGATGAAGTCGTCCTGTTTATAGTGTTGTGTGATGAAGTCGTCCTGTTTATAGTGTTGTGTGATGAAGTCGTCCTGTTTATAGTGTTGTGTGATGAAGTAGTCCTGTTCATAGTGTTGTGTGATGAAGTCGTCCTGTTCATAGTGTTGTGTGATAAAGTCGTCCTCTTCATAGTGTTGTGTGATGAAGTCGTCCTGTTCATGGTGTTGTGTGATGAAGTGATGAAGTCGTCCTGTTCATGGTGTTGTGTGATGAAGTCGTCCTGTTTATAGTGTTGTGTGATGAAGTGATGAAGTCGTCCTGTTCATAGTGTTGTGTGATGAAGTCGTCCTGTTTATAGTGTTGTGTGATGAAGTCGTCCTGTTTATAGTGTTGTGTGATGAAGTGATGAAGTCGTCCTGTTCATGGTGTTGTGTGATGAAGTCGTCCTGTTTATAGTGTTGTGTGATGAAGTGATGAAGTCGTCCTGTTCATAGTGTTGTGTGATGAAGTCGTCCTGTTTATAGTGTTGTGTGATGAAGCCGTCCTGTTCATGGTGTTGTGTGATGAAGTCGTCCTGTTCATAGTGTTGTGTGATGAAGTCGTCCTGTTCATAGTGTTGTGTGATGAAGTCGTCCTGTTTATAGTGTTGTGTGATGAACTCGTCCTGTTTATAGTGTTGTGTGATGAAGTCGTCCTGTTCATAGTGTTGTGTGATGAAGTCGTCCTGTTTATAGTGTTGTGTGATGAAGTCGTCCTGTTTATAGTGTTGTGTGATGAAGTAGTCCTGTTCATAGTGTTGTGTGATAAAGTCGTCCTCTTCATAGTGTTGTGTGATGAAGTCGTCCTGTTCATGGTGTTGTGTGATGAAGTGATGAAGTCGTCCTGTTCATGGTGTTGTGTGATGAAGTCGTCCTGTTTATAGTGTTGTGTGATGAAGTGATGAAGTCGTCCTGTTCATAGTGTTGTGTGATGAAGTCGTCCTGTTTATAGTGTTGTGTGATGAAGTCGTCCTGTTTATAGTGTTGTGTGATGAAGTGATGAAGTCGTCCTGTTCATGGTGTTGTGTGATGAAGTCGTCCTGTTTATAGTGTTGTGTGATGAAGTGATGAAGTCGTCCTGTTCATAGTGTTGTGTGATGAAGTCGTCCTGTTTATAGTGTTGTGTGATGAAGTCGTCCTGTTTATAGTGTTGTGTGATGAAGTGATGAAGTCGTCCTGTTCATGGTGTTGTGTGATGAAGTCGTCCTGTTCATGGTGTTGTGTGATGAAGTCGTCCTGTTCATAGTGTTGTGTGATGAAGTCGTCCTCTTCATAGTGTTGTGTGATGAAGTCGTCCTGTTCATAGTGTTGTGTGATGAAGTCGTCCTGTTCATAGTGTTGTGTGATGAAGTGATGAAGTCGTCCTGTTCATGGTGTTGTGTGATGAGGTGATGAAGTCGTCCTGTTTATAGTGTTGTGTGATGAAGTCGTCCTGTTTATAGTGTTGTGTGATGAAGTCGTCCTGTTTATAGTGTTGTGTGATGAAGTCGTCCTGTTTATAGTGTTGTGTGATGAAGTCGTCCTGTTTATAGTGTTGTGTGATGAAGTCTTCCTGTTTATAGTGTTGTGTGATGAAGTCGTCCTGTTCATAGTGTTGTGTGATGAAGTCGTCCTGTTTATAGTGTTGTGTGATGAAGTGATGAAGTCGTCCTGTTCATAGTGTTGTGTGATGAAGTGATGAAGTCGTCCTGTTTATAGTGTTGTGTGATGAAGTCGTCCTGTTCATAGTGTTGTGTGATGAAGTGATGAAGTCGTCCTGTTCATAGTGTTGTGTGATGAAGTCGTCCTGTTTATAGTGTTGTGTGATGAAGTCGTCCTGTTCATGGTGTTGTGTGATGAAGTCGTCCTGTTTATAGTGTTGTGTGATGAAGTGATGAAGTCGTCCTGTTCATAGTGTTGTGTGATGAAGTCGTCCTGTTCATAGTGTTGTGTGATGAAGTCGTCCTGTTTATAGTGTTGTGTGATGAAGTCGTCCTGTTTATAGTGTTGTGTGATGAAGTGATGAAGTCGTCCTGTTCATAGTGTTGTGTGATGAAGTGATGAAGTCGTCCTGTTCATAGTGTTGTGTGATGAAGTCGTCCTGTTTATAGTGTTGTGTGATGAAGCCGTCCTGTTTACAGTGTTGTGTGATGAAGTCGTCCTGTTCATAGTGTTGTGTGATGAAGTGATGAAGTCGTCCTGTTCATAGTGTCGTGTGATGAAGTCGTCCTGTTTATAGTGTTGTGTGATGAAGTGATGAAGTCGTTCTGTTCATAGTGTTGTGTGATGAAGTGATGAAGTCGTCCTGTTTCTAGTGTCGTGTGATGAAGTCGTCCTGTTTATAGTGTTGTGTGATGAAGTCGTCCTGTTCATAGTGTTGTGTGATGAAGTCGTCCTGTTCATAGTGTTGTGTGATGAAGTGATGAAGTCGTCCTGTTTCTAGTGTCGTGTGATGAAGTCGTCCTGTTTATAGTGTTGTGTGATGAAGTGATGAAGTCGTCCTGTTTCTAGTGTCGTGTGATGAAGTCGTCCTGTTTATAGTGTTGTGTGATGAAGTCGTCCTGTTCATAGTGTTGTGTGATGAAGTCGTCCTGTTTACAGTGTTGTGTGATGAAGTCGTCCTGTTTACAGTGTTGTGTGATGAAGTCGTCCTGTTCATAGTGTTGTGTGATGAAGTCGTCCTGTTCATAGTGTTGTGTGATGAAGTCGTCCTGTTCATAGTGTTGTGTGATGAAGTGATGAAGTCGTCCTGTTTATAGTGTTGTGTGATGAAGTGATGAAGTCGTCCTGTTCATAGTGTTGTGTGATGAAGTGATGAAGTCGTCCTGTTCATAGTGTTGTGTGATGAAGTCGTCCTGTTTACAGTGTTGTGTGATGAAGTCGTCCTGTTTACAGTGTTGTGTGATGAAGTCGTCCTGTTTACAGTGTTGTGTGATGAAGTCGTCCTGTTCATGGTGTTGTGTGATGAAGTCGTCCTGTTTACAGTGTTGTGTGATGAAGTCGTCCTGTTTACAGTGTTGTGTGATGAAGTCGTCCTGTTCATGGTGTTGTGTGATGAAGTCGTCCTGTTCATAGTGTTGTGTGATGAAGTGATGAAGTCGTCCTGTTTATAGTGTTGTGTGATGAAGTGATGAAGTCGTCCTGTTCATAGTGTTGTGTGATGAAGTGATGAAGTCGTCCTGTTCATAGTGTTGTGTGATGAAGTCGTCCTGTTCATGGTGTTGTGTGATGAAGTCGTCCTGTTCATAGTGTTGTGTGATGAAGTCGTCCTGTTTATAGTGTTGTGTGATGAAGCCGTCCTGTTCATGGTGTTGTGTGATGAAGTCGTCCTGTTTATAGTGTTGTGTGATGAAGTGATGAAGTCGTCCTGTTCATAGTGTTGTGTGATGAAGTGATGAAGTCGTCCTGTTTATAGTGTTGTGTGATGAAGTGATGAAGTCGTCCTGTTCATAGTGTTGTGTGATGAAGTGATGAAGTCGTCCTGTTCATAGTGTTGTGTGATGAAGTCGTCCTGTTCATGGTGTTGTGTGATGAAGTCGTCCTGTTCATGGTGTTGTGTGATGAAGTCGTCCTGTTCATAGTGTTGTGTGATGAAGTCGTCCTGTTCATGGTGTTGTGTGATGAAGTCGTCCTGTTTATAGTGTTGTGTGATGAAGTGATGAAGCCGTCCTGTTTATAGTGTTGTGTGATGAACTCGTCTTGTTTATAGTGTTGTGTGATGAAGTCGTCCTGTTTATAGTGTTGTGTGATGAAGTCGTCCTGTTTATAGTGTTGTGTGATGAAGTCGTCCTGTTCATAGTGTTGTGTGATGAAGTCGTCCTGTTCATAGTGTTGTGTGATGAAGTCGTCCTGTTCATAGTGTTGTGTGATGAACTCGTCTTGTTTATAGTGTTGTGTGATGAAGTCGTCCTGTTCATGGTGTTGTGTGATGAAGTCGTCCTGTTCATAGTGTTGTGTGATGAAGTCGTCCTGTTCATAGTGTTGTGTGATGAAGTCGTCCTGTTTATAGTGTTGTGTGATGAAGTCGTCCTGTTTATAGTGTTGTGTGATGAAGTAGTCCTGTTCATAGTGTTGTGTGATGAAGTAGTCCTGTTCATAGTGTTGTGTGATGAAGTAGTCCTGTTCATAGTGTTGTGTGATGAAGTCGTCCTGTTCATGGTGTTGTGTGATGAAGTCGTCCTGTTTATAGTGTTGTGTGATGAAGTAGTCCTGTTCATAGTGTTGTGTGATGAAGTAGTCCTGTTCATAGTGTTGTGTGATGAAGTCGTCCTGTTCATGGTGTTGTGTGATGAAGTGATGAAGTCGTCCTGTTCATGGTGTTGTGTGATGAAGTCGTCCTGTTTATAGTGTTGTGTGATGAAGTGATGAAGTCGTCCTGTTCATAGTGTTGTGTGATGAAGTCGTCCTGTTTATAGTGTTGTGTGATGAAGTCGTCCTGTTTATAGTGTTGTGTGATGAAGTGATGAAGTCGTCCTGTTCATGGTGTTGTGTGATGAAGTCGTCCTGTTCATGGTGTTGTGTGATGAAGTCGTCCTGTTCATAGTGTTGTGTGATGAAGTCGTCCTCTTCATAGTGTTGTGTGATGAAGTCGTCCTGTTCATGGTGTTGTGTGATGAAGTCGTCCTGTTTATAGTGTTGTGTGATGAAGTCGTCCTGTTCATGGTGTTGTGTGATGAAGTCGTCCTGTTCATAGTGTTGTGTGATGAAGTGATGAAGCCGTCCTGTTTATAGTGTTGTGTGATGAAGTGATGAAGTCGTCCTGTTCATAGTGTTGTGTGATGAAGTGATGAAGTCGTCCTGTTCATGGTGTTGTGTGATGAAGTGATGAAGTCGTCCTGTTCATGGTGTTGTGTGATGAAGTCGTCCTGTTCATAGTGTTGTGTGATGAAGTGATGAAGCCGTCCTGTTTATAGTGTTGTGTGATGAAGTGATGAAGTCGTCCTGTTCATAGTGTTGTGTGATGAAGTGATGAAGTCGTCCTGTTCATGGTGTTGTGTGATGAAGTCGTCCTGTTCATGGTGTTGTGTGATGAAGTCGTCCTGTTTATAGTGTTGTGTGATGAAGTGATGAAGTCGTCCTGTTCATAGTGTTGTGTGATGAAGTCGTCCTGTTTATAGTGTTGTGTGATGAAGTCGTCCTGTTTATAGTGTTGTGTGATGAAGTGATGAAGTCGTCCTGTTCATGGTGTTGTGTGATGAAGTCGTCCTGTTCATAGTGTTGTGTGATGAAGTCGTCCTCTTCATAGTGTTGTGTGATGAAGTCGTCCTGTTCATGGTGTTGTGTGATGAAGTCGTCCTGTTTATAGTGTTGTGTGATGAAGTCGTCCTGTTCATGGTGTTGTGTGATGAAGTCGTCCTGTTCATAGTGTTGTGTGATGAAGTGATGAAGCCGTCCTGTTTATAGTGTTGTGTGATGAAGTGATGAAGTCGTCCTGTTCATGGTGTTGTGTGATGAAGTCGTCCTGTTTATAGTGTTGTGTGATGAAGTCGTCCTGTTCATAGTGTTGTGTGATGAAGTGATGAAGCCGTCCTGTTTATAGTGTTGTGTGATGAAGTGATGAAGTCGTCCTGTTTATAGTGTTGTGTGATGAAGTCGTCCTGTTTATAGTGTTGTGTGATGAAGCCGTCCTGTTCATAGTGTTGTGTGATGAAGTCGTCCTGTTCATAGTGTTGTGTGATGAAGTCGTCCTGTTCATAGTGTTGTGTGACGAGGTGATGAAGTCGTCCTGTTCATGGTGTTGTGTGATGAAGTCGTCCTCTTCATAGTGTCGTGTGATGAAGTCGTCCTGTTTATAGTGTTGTGTGATGAAGTCGTCCTGTTTATAGTGTTGTGTGATGAAGTCGTCCTCTTCATAGTGTTGTGTGATGAAGTCGTCCTGTTTATAGTGTTGTGTGATGAAGCCGTCCTGTTTATAGTGTTGTGTGATGAAGTCGTCCTGTTCATAGTGTTGTGTGATGAAGTGATGAAGTCGTCCTGTTCATAGTGTTGTGTGATGAAGCCGTCCTGTTCATAGTGTTGTGTGATGAAGTGATGAAGTCGCCCTGTTTATAGTGTTGTGTGATGAAGTGATGAAGTCGTCCTGTTTATAGTGTTGTGTGATGAAGTCGTCCTGTTCATAGTGTTGTGTGATGAAGTCGTCCTGTTCATGGTGTTGTGTGATGAAGTCGTCCTGTTCATAGTGTTGTGTGATGAAGTCGTCCTGTTCATAGTGTTGTGTGACGAGGTGATGAAGGCGTCCTGTTCATGGTGTTGTGTGATGAAGTCGTCCTGTTCATGGTGTTGTGTGACGAGGTGATGAAGCCGTCCTGTTCATAGTGTTGTGTGATGAAGTCGTCCTGTTCATAGTGTTGTGTGATGAAGTGATGAAGTCGTCCTGTTCATAGTGTTGTGTGATGAAGCCGTCCTGTTCATAGTGTTGTGTGATGAAGTGATGAAGTCGTCCTGTTCATAGTGTTGTGTGATGAAGTCGTCCTGTTCATAGTGTTGTGTGATGAAGTCGTCCTGTTTATAGTGTTGTGTGATGAAGTGATGAAGTCGTCCTGTTCATAGTGTTGTGTGATGAAGTGATGAAGTCGTCCTGTTCATAGTGTTGTGTGATGAAGTCGTCCTGTTTATAGTGTTGTGTGATGAAGTCGTCCTGTTCATAGTGTTGTGTGATGAGGTGATGAAGTCGTCCTGTTTATAGTGTTGTGTGACGAGGTGATGAAGCCGTCCTGTTCATAGTGTTGTGTGACGAGGTGATGAAGTCGTCCTGTTTATAGTGTTGTGTGATGAAGTCGTCCTGTTCATAGTGTTGTGTGATGAAGTCGTCCTGTTTATAGTGTTGTGTGATGAAGTCGTCCTGTTCATGGTGTTGTGTGATGAAGTCGTCCTGTTTATAGTGTTGTGTGATGAAGCCGTCCTGTTCATGGTGTTGTGTGATGAAGTGATGAAGTCGTCCTGTTTATAGTGTTGTGTGATGAAGCCGTCCTGTTCATAGTGTTGTGTGATGAAGTGATGAAGTCGTCCTGTTTATAGTGTTGTGTGATGAAGTCGTCCTGTTCATGGTGTTGTGTGATGAAGTCGTCCTGTTTATAGTGTTGTGTGATGAAGCCGTCCTGTTTACAGTGTTGTGTGATGAAGTCGTCCTGTTCATAGTGTTGTGTGATGAAGTCGTCCTGTTCATAGTGTTGTGTGATGAAGTCGTCCTGTTCATAGTGTTGTGTGATGAAGTGATGAAGTCGTCCTGTTCATGGTGTTGTGTGATGAAGTCGTCCTGTTTATAGTGTTGTGTGATGAAGTCGTCCTGTTTATAGTGTTGTGTGATGAAGCCGTCCTGTTCATAGTGTTGTGTGATGAAGTCGTCCTGTTCATAGTGTTGTGTGATGAAGTCGTCCTGTTCATAGTGTTGTGTGATGAAGTCGTCCTCTTCATAGTGTTGTGTGATGAAGTCGTCCTGTTCATAGTGTTGTGTGATGAAGTCGTCCTCTTCATAGTGTTGTGTGATGAAGTCGTCCTGTTTATAGTGTTGTGTGATGAAGTGATGAAGTCGTCCTGTTTATAATGTTGTGTGATGAAGTCGTCCTGTTCATAGTGTTGTGTGATGAAGTGATGAAGTCGTCCTGTTCATAGTGTTGTGTGATGAAGTCGTCCTGTTTATAGTGTTGTGTGATGAAGTGATGAAGTCGTCCTGTTCATAGTGTTGTGTGATGAAGTCGTCCTGTTCATGGTGTTGTGTGATGAAGTCGTCCTGTTTATAGTGTTGTGTGATGAAGTCGTCCTGTTCATAGTGTTGTGTGATGAAGTCGTCCTGTTTATAGTGTTGTGTGATGAAGTGATGAAGTCGTCCTGTTCATAGTGTTGTGTGATGAAGTCGTCCTGTTCATGGTGTTGTGTGATGAAGTCGTCCTCTTCATAGTGTTGTGTGATGAAGTCGTCCTGTTCATGGTGTTGTGTGATGAAGTCGTCCTGTTCATAGTGTTGTGTGATGAAGTCGTCCTCTTCATAGTGTTGTGTGATGAAGTCGTCCTGTTCATTTGCTGTTTGAGGAGCTGTAGCAGAATCTCTCCTGCTGTCTGACAGATTTACCTCTCAGAGGCTCTGCATCTGTAGGCTGGACGTGTGATAAATATAATGCATTACGAATATACTGTACACACGTGACAATTTAATTCCATTAAATTATGCAAATGAACCTGTTGACCAATAAGAATGGCCAGTCAAAAGTAATTATTCATCAATGACCAGGCTAAAAGTATTTATTCATCAAGATGAGATGAGATGTCGTAAAAAAATGAAATATCAGTCAAAATCCGCCTATTATTATTCTTATTATTATTATTACTATCGACTAACGACGAACGGGAAACCCTGACACACACACACACACACACTTAAACACATCCAGAACACACAAACACACACTTAAACACATTCAGAACACACACACACACACACACACACACACACACACACACACACACACACACACACACACACACACACACAAACCAGCTGCAGGCATAATTCATGGAGAGAGACATTCACACACACACACACACACACACACACACACACACACACACACACACACACACACACACACACACACACACACACACACACACACACACTGACTGACACACACGCGCCAGCCGCAGGCATAATTCATGGACACACACACACACACACACACACACACACACACACGTAAACACATTCAGAACACACACACACTTAAACACATTGAGAACACACACTTAAACACATTGAGAACACACACACTCACACACACTTAAACACATTCAGAACACACACACACACACACAAACACACACACACACACACTGAGCAATTGATTGTCAGTGATGAGCAGAGAACAACACATGAATAATGAAAACCTTTGATCTCACGTTGTCTCTGTTGCTGTGATCAAACCAGTGTATGAGACATGAAACCAAACAGTTTGGGCGCTGCAGCTCTGTGTGTGTGTGTGTGTGTGTGTGTGTGTGTGTGTGTGTGTGTGTGTGTGTGTGTGTGTGTGTGTGTGTGTGTGTGTGTGTGTGTGTGCGCGTCCATGAATTATGCCTGCGGCTGGCGCGTGTGTGTCAGTCAGTGTGTGTGTGTGAGAACGTCTCTCTCCATGAATTATGCCTGCAGCTGGCGCGAGTGTGTCAGTCAGTGTGTGTGTGTGAGAACGTCTCTCTCCATGAATTATGCCTGCAGCTGGCGCGAGTGTGTGTGTGTGTGTGTGTGTGTGTGAATGTTTCCATGAATTATGCCTTAATAAAAGCACTGCTTTATAAATGTCTTCATCTCTGCAGCTTCCTGCACTAACAGAATACCCTCAGCTCACTAACAGAATACCCTCAGCTCACTAACAGAATACCCTCAGCTCACTAACAGAATACCCTCAGCTCACTAACAGAATACCCTCAGCTCACTAACAGAATACCCTCAGCTCACTAACAGAATACCCTCAGCTCACTAACAGAATACCCTCAGCTCACTAACAGAATACCCTCAGTACACTAACAGAATACCCTCAGCTCACTAACAGAATACCCTCAGCTCACTAACAGAATACCCTCAGCTCACTAACAGAATACCCTCAGCTCACTAATAGAATACCCTCAGCTCACTAATAGAATACCCTCAGTACACTAATAGAATACCCTCAGCTCACTAACAGAATACCCTCAGCACACTAACAGAATACCCTCAGCTCACTAACAGAATACCCTCAGCTCACTAATAGAATACCCTCAGCTCACTAACAGAATACCCTCAGCTCACTAACAGCTCACTAACAGAATACCCTCAGCTCACTAATAGAATACCCTCAGCTCACTAATAGAATACCCTCAGCTCACTAACAGAATACCCTCAGCTCACTAACAGAATACCCTCAGCTCACTAACAGAATACCCTCAGCTCACTAACAGAATACCCTCAGCTCACTAACAGAATACCCTCAGCTCACTAACAGAATACCCTCAGCTCACTAACAGAATACCCTCAGCTCACTAACAGAATACCCTCAGCTCACTAACAGAATACCCTCAGCTCACTAACAGAATACCCTCAGCTCACTAATAGAATACCCTCAGCTCACTAACAGAATACCCTCAGTACACTAACAGAATACCCTCAGCTCACTAACAGAATACCCTCAGCTCACTAACAGAATACCCTCAGCTCACTAACAGAATACCCTCAGCTCACTAATAGAATACCCTCAGCTCACTAATAGAATACCCTCAGTACACTAATAGAATACCCTCAGCTCACTAACAGAATACCCTCAGCACACTAACAGAATACCCTCAGCTCACTAACAGAATACCCTCAGCTCACTAATAGAATACCCTCAGCTCACTAACAGAATACCCTCAGCTCACTAACAGAATACCCTCAGCTCACTAATAGAATACCCTCAGCTCACTAATAGAATACCCTCAGCTCACTAACAGAATACCCTCAGCTCACTAACAGAATACCCTCAGCTCACTAACAGAATACCCTCAGCTCACTAACAGAATACCCTCAGCTCACTAACAGAATACCCTCAGCTCACTAACAGAATACCCTCAGCTCACTAACAGAATACCCTCAGCTCACTAACAGAATACCCTCAGTACACTAACAGAATACCCTCAGCTCACTAACAGAATACCCTCAGCTCACTAACAGAATACCCTCAGCTCACTAACAGAATACCCTCAGCTCACTAATAGAATACCCTCAGCTCACTAATAGAATACCCTCAGTACACTAATAGAATACCCTCAGCTCACTAACAGAATACCCTCAGCACTAACAGAATACCCTCAGCTCACTAACAGAATACCCTCAGCTCACTCAGAATACCCTCAGCTCACTAACAGAATACCCTCAGCTCACTAACAGAATACCCTCAGCTCACTAACAGAATACCCTCAGCTCACTAATAGAATACCCTCAGCTCACTAACAGAATACCCTCAGCTCACTAACAGAATACCCTCAGCTCACTAACAGAATACCCTCAGCTCACTAACAGAATACCCTCAGCTCACTAACAGAATACTCCTCAGCTCTCACTAACAGAATACCCTCAGCTCACTAACAGAATACCCTCAGCTCACTAACAGAATACCCTCAGCTCACTAACAGAATACCCTCAGCTCACTAACAGAATACCCTCAGCTCACTAATAGAATACCCTCAGCTCACTAACAGAATACCCTCAGTACACTAACAGAATACCCTCAGCTCACTAACAGAATACCCTCAGCTCACTAACAGAATACCCTCAGCTCACTAACAGAATACCCTCAGCTCACTAATAGAATACCCTCAGCTCACTAATAGAATACCCTCAGTACACTAATAGAATACCCTCAGCTCACTAACAGAATACCCTCAGCACACTAACAGAATACCCTCAGCTCACTAACAGAATACCCTCAGCTCACTAATAGAATACCCTCAGCTCACTAACAGAATACCCTCAGCTCACTAACAGAATACCCTCAGCTCACTAATAGAATACCCTCAGCTCACTAATAGAATACCCTCAGCTCACTAACAGAATACCCTCAGCTCACTAACAGAATACCCTCAGCTCACTAACAGAATACCCTCAGCTCACTAACAGAATACCCTCAGCTCACTAACAGAATACCCTCAGCTCACTAACAGAATACCCTCAGCTCACTAACAGAATACCCTCAGCTCACTAACAGAATACCCTCAGCTCACTAATAGAATACCCTCAGCTCACTAATAGAATACCCTCAGTACACTAATAGAATACCCTCAGCTCACTAATAGAATACCCTCAGCTCACTAATAGAATACCCTCAGCTCACTAACAGAATACCCTCAGTACACTAACAGAATACCCTCAGCTCACTAACAGAATACCCTCAGCTCACTAACAGAATACCCTCAGCTCACTAACAGAATACCCTCAGCTCACTAACAGAATACCCTCAGCTCACTAACAGAATACCCTCAGCTCACTAACAGAATACCCTCAGCTCACTAACAGAATACCCTCAGCTCACTAACAGAATACCCTCAGCTCACTAACAGAATACCCTCAGCTCACTAACAGAATACCCTCAGCTCACTAACAGAATACCCTCAGCTCACTAACAGAATACCCTCAGCTCACTAACAGAATACCCTCAGCTCACTAACAGAATACCCTCAGCTCACTAACAGAATACCCTCAGCTCACTAACAGAATACCCTCAGCTCACTAATAGAATACCCTCAGCTCACTAATAGAATACCCTCAGTACACTAATAGAATACCCTCAGCTCACTAACAGAATACCCTCAGCACACTAACAGAATACCCTCAGCTCACTAACAGAATACCCTCAGCTCACTAATAGAATACCCTCAGCTCACTAACAGAATACCCTCAGCTCACTAACAGAATACCCTCAGCTCACTAATAGAATACCCTCAGCTCACTAACAGAATACCCTCAGCTCACTAACAGAATACCCTCAGCTCACTAACAGAATACCCTCAGCTCACTAACAGAATACCCTCAGCTCACTAATAGAATACCCTCAGCTCACTAATAGAATACCCTCAGTACACTAATAGAATACCCTCAGCTCACTAATAGAATACCCTCAGTACACTAACAGAATACCCTCAGCTCACTAACAGAATACCCTCAGTACACTAACAGAATACCCTCAGCTCACTAGCAGAATACCCTCAGCTCACTAACAGAATACCCTCAGCTCACTAACAGAATACCCTCAGCTCACTAACAGAATACCCTCAGCTCACTAACAGAATACCCTCAGCTCACTAACAGAATACCCTCAGCTCACTAACAGAATACCCTCAGCTCACTAACAGAATACCCTCAGCTCACTAACAGAATACCCTCAGCTCACTAACAGAATAACAGAATACCCTCAGCTCACTAACAGAATACCCTCAGCTCACTAACAGAATACCCTCAGCTCACTAACAGAATACCCTCAGCTCACTAATAGAATACCCTCAGCTCACTAACAGAATACCCTCAGCTCACTAACAGAATACCCTCAGCTCACTAACAGAATACCCTCAGCTCACTAACAGAATACCCTCAGCTCACTAACAGAATACCCTCAGCTCACTAACAGAATACCCTCAGCTCACTAACAGAATACCCTCAGTCACACTAATAACAGAATACCCTCAGCTCACTAACAGAATACCCTCAGCACACTAACAGAATACCCTCAGCTCACTAACAGAATACCCTCAGCTCACTAACAGAATACCCTCAGCTCACTAACAGAATACCCTCAGCTCACTAACAGAATACCCTCAGCTCACTAACAGAATACCCTCAGCTCACTAACAGAATACCCTCAGCTCACTAACAGAATACCCTCAGTACACTAATAGAATACACTCAGCTCACTAACAGAATACCCTCAGCTCACTAACAGAATACCCTCAGCTCACTAACAGAATACCCTCAGCTCACTAACAGAATACCCTCAGCTCACTAATAGAATACCCTCAGCTCACTAACAGAATACCCTCAGCTCACTAACAGAATACCCTCAGCTCACTAATAGAATACCCTCAGCTCACTAATAGAATACCCTCAGCTCACTAACAGAATACCCTCAGTACACTAACAGAATACCCTCAGCTCACTAACAGAATACCCTCAGCTCACTAACAGAATACCCTCAGCTCACTAACAGAATACCCTCAGTACACTAACAGAATACCCTCAGTACACTAACAGAATACCCTCAGCTCACTAACAGAATACCCTCAGCTCACTAACAGAATACCCTCAGCTCACTAATAGAATACCCTCAGCTCACTAACAGAATAGCTCACTCAGCTCACTAACAGAATACCCTCAGCTCACTAACAGAATACCCTCAGCTCACTAACAGAATACCCTCAGCTCACTAACAGAATACCCTCAGCTCACTAACTAGAATACCCTCAGCTCACTAACAGAATACCCTCAGCTCACTAACAGAATACCCTCAGCTCACTAACAGAATACCCTCAGCTCACTAACAGAATACCCTCAGCTCACTAATAGAATACCCTCAGCTCACTAACAGAATACCCTCAGCTCACTAACAGAATACCCTCAGCTCACTAACAGAATACCCTCAGCTCACTAACAGAATACCCTCAGCTCACTAACAGAATACCCTCAGCTCACTAACAGAATACCCTCAGCTCACTAACAGAATAGCTCCTCAGCTCACTAACAGAATACCCTCAGCTCACTAACAGAATACCCTCAGCACACTAACAGAATACCCTCAGCTCACTAACAGAATACCCTCAGCTCACTAACAGAATACCCTCAGCTCACTAACAGAATACCCTCAGCTCACTAATAGAATACCCTCAGCTCACTAACAGAATACCCTCAGCTCACTAACAGAATAACAGAATACCCTCAGCTCACTAACAGAATACCCTCAGCTCACTAACAGAATACCCTCAGCTCACTAACAGAATACCCTCAGCTCACTAATAGAATACCCTCAGCTCACTAATAGAATACCCTCAGCTCACTAATAGAATACCCTCAGCTCACTAACAGAATACCCTCAGCTCACTAACAGAATACCTCAGCTCACTAACAGAATACCCTCAGCTCACTAACAGAATACAGAATACCCTCAGCACACTAACAGAATACCCTCAGCACACTAACAGAATACCCTCAGCTCACTAACAGAATACCCTCAGCTCACTAACAGAATACCTCAGCTCACAGTACACTAATAGAATACCCTCCTCACTAACCCTCAGTACACTAACAGAATACCCTCAGCTCACTAACAGAATACCCTCAGTACTAACAGATACTACCCTCAGCTCACTAACAGAATACCCTCAGCTCACTAACAGAATACCCTCAGCTCACTAACAGAATACTCCTCAGCTCACTAACAGAATACCCTCAGCTCACTAACAGAATACCCTCAGCTCACTAACAGAATACCCTCAGCTCACTAACAGAATACCCTCAGCTCACTAACAGAATACTAACAGAATACCCTCAGCTCACTAACAGAATACCCTCAGCTCACTAACAGAATACCCTCAGCTCACTAACAGAATACCCTCAGCTCACTAACAGAATACCCTCAGCTCACTAACAGAATACCCCCTCAGAATACCCTCAGCTCACTAACAGAATACCCTCAGCTCACTAATAGAATACCCTCAGCTCACTAACAGAATACCCTCAGCTCACTAACAGAATACCCTCAGCTCACTAACAGAATACCCTCAGCTCACTAACAGAATACCCTCAGCTCACTAACAGAATACCCTCAGCTCACTAATAGAATACCCTCAGCTCACTAACAGAATACCCTCAGCTCACTAATAGAATACTAACAGAATACCTCTCAGCTCACTAATAGAATACCCTCAGCTCACTAACAGAATACCCTCAGCTCACTAACAGAATACCCTCAGTACACTAACAGAATACCCTCAGCTCACTAACAGAATACCCTCAGCTCACTAATAGAATACCCTCAGCTCACTAACAGAATACCCTCAGCTCACTAACAGAATACCCTCAGCTCACTAACAGAATACCCTCAGCTCACTAACAGAATACCCTCAGCTCACTAACAGAATACCCTCAGCTCACTAATAGAATACCCTCAGCTCACTAACAGAATACCCTCAGCTCACTAACAGAATACCCTCAGCTCACTAACAGAATACCCTCAGCTCACTAACAGAATACCCTCAGCTCACTAACAGAATACCCTCAGCTCACTAACAGAATACCCTCAGCTCACTAATAGAATAGCTCCTCAGCTCACTAATAGAATACCCTCAGCTCACTAACAGAATACCCTCAGTACACTAACAGAATACCCTCAGCTCACTAACAGAATACCTCAGCTCCTCAGCTCACTAACAGAATACCCTCAGCTCACTAACAGAATACCCTCAGCTCACTAACCCTCAGAATACCCTCAGCTCACTAACAGAATACCCTCAGCTCACTAACAGAATACCCTCAGCTCACTAACAGAATACCCTCAGCTCACTAACAGAATACCCTCAGCTCACTAACAGAATACCCTCAGCTCACTAACAGAATACCCTCAGCTCACTAACAGAATACCCTCAGCTCACTAACAGAATACCCTCAGCTCACTAACAGAATACCCTCAGCTCACTAACAGAATACCCTCAGCTCACTAATAGAATACCCTCAGCTCACTAACAGAATACCCTCAGCTCACTAACAGAATACCCTCAGCTCACTAACAGAATACCCTCAGCTCACTAACAGAATACCCTAACAGAATACCCTCAGCTCACTAACAGAATACCCTCAGCTCACTAACAGAATACCCTCAGCTCACTAACAGAATACCCTCAGCTCACTAACAGAATACCCTCAGCTCACTAACAGAATACCCTCAGCTCACTAACAGAATACCCTCAGCTCACTAACAGAATACCCTCAGCTCACTAACAGAATACCCTCAGCTCACTAACAGAATACCCTCAGCTCACTAACAGAATACCCTCAGCTCACTAACAGAATACCCTCAGCTCACTAACAGAATACAGCCTCAGCTCACTAACAGAATACCCTCAGCTCACTAACAGAATACCCTCAGCTCACTAACAGAATACCCTCAGCTCACTAATAGAATACCCTCAGCACACTAACAGAATACCCTCAGCTCACTAACAGAATACCCTCAGCTCACTAATAGAATACCCTCAGCTCACTAACAGAATACCCTCAGCTCACTAATAGAATACCCTCAGCTCACTAACAGAATACCCTCAGCTCACTAACAGAATACCCTCAGCTCACTAACAGAATACCCTCAGCTCACTAATAGAATACCCTCAGCTCACTAATAGAATACCCTCAGTACACTAGCAGAATACCCTCAGCTCAATAACAGAATACCCTCAGCTCACTAACAGAATACCCTCAGCTCACTAATAGAATACCCTCAGCTCACTAATAGAATACCCTCAGTACACTAACAGAATACCCTCAGCTCACTAACAGAATACCCTCAGCTCACTAATAGAATACCCTCAGTACACTAACAGAATACCCTCAGCTCACTAACAGAATACCCTCAGCTCACTAACAGAATACCCTCAGTACACTAGCAGAATACCCTCAGCTCACTAATAGAATACCCTCAGTACACTAACAGAATACCCTCAGCTCACTAACAGAATACCCTCAGCTCACTAACAGAATACCCTCAGCTCACTAATAGAATACCCTCAGCTCACTAATAGAATACCCTCAGCTCACTAATAGAATACCCTCAGCACACTAACAGAATACCCTCAGTACACTAACAGAATACCCTCAGCTCACTAACAGAATACCCTCAGCTCACTAATAGAATACCCTCAGCACACTAACAGAATACCCTCAGCTCACTAACAGAATACCCTCAGCTCACTAACAGAATACCCTCAGCTCACTAACAGAATACCCTCAGCTCACTAACAGAATACCCTCAGTACACTAACAGAATACCCTCAGCTCACTAACAGAACACCCTCAGCACACTAACAGAATACCCTCAGCACACTAACAGAATACCCTCAGCTCACTAACAGAATACCCTCAGCTCACTAACAGAATACCCTCAGCTCACTAACAGAATACCCTCAGCTCACTAATAGAATACCCTCAGCTCACTAATAGAATACCCTCAGTACACTAACAGAATACCCTCAGCTCACTAACAGAATACCCTCAGCTCACTAACAGAATACCCTCAGCTCACTAACAGAATACCCTCAGCTCACTAATAGAATACCCTCAGCTCACTAATAGAATACCCTCAGCTCACTAATAGAATACCCTCAGTACACTAATAGAATACCCTCAGCTCACTAATAGAATACCCTCAGCTCACTAACAGAATACCCTCAGCTCACTAACAGAATACCCTCAGCTCACTAATAGAATACCCTCAGCTCACTAATAGAATACCCTCAGCTCACTAATAGAATACCCTCAGCACACTAACAGAATACCCTCAGTACACTAACAGAATACCCTCAGCTCACTAACAGAATACCCTCAGCTCACTAATAGAATACCCTCAGCACACTAACAGAATACCCTCAGCTCACTAACAGAATACCCTCAGCTCACTAACAGAATACCCTCAGCTCACTAACAGAATACCCTCAGTACACTAACAGAATACCCTCAGCTCACTAACAGAACACCCTCAGCTCACTAACAGAATACCCTCAGCTCACTAACAGAATACCCTCAGCACACTAACAGAATACCCTCAGCACACTAACAGAATACCCTCAGCACACTAACAGAATACCCTCAGCTCACTAACAGAATACCCTCAGCTCACTAACAGAATACCCTCAGCTCACTAACAGAATACCCTCAGCTCACTAATAGAATACCCTCAGTACACTAATAGAATACCCTCACCCTCAGTACACTAACAGAATACCCTCAGCTCACTAACAGAATACCCTCAGCTCACTAATAGAATACCCTCAGCACACTAACAGAATACCCTCAGCTCACTAACAGAATACCCTCAGCTCACTAACAGAATACCCTCAGCTCACTAACAGAATACCCTCAGCTCACTAACAGAATACCCTCAGCTCACTAACAGAATACCCTCAGCTCACTAATAGAATACCCTCAGCTCACTAACAGAATACCCTCAGCTCACTAATAGAATACCCTCAGCTCACTAATAGAATACCCTCAGTACACTAACAGAATACCCTCAGCTCACTAACAGAATACCCTCAGCTCACTAACAGAATACCCTCAGCTCACTAACAGAATACCCTCAGCTCACTAATAGAATACCCTCAGCTCACTAACAGAACACCCTCAGCACACTAACAGAATACCCTCTACACTAACAGAATACCCTCAGCTCACTAACAGAATACCCTCAGCACACTAACAGAATACCCTCAGCTCACTAACAGAATACCCTCAGCTCACTAACAGAATACCCTCAGCTCACTAACAGAATACCCTCAGCTCACTAATAGAATACCCTCAGTACACTAATAGAATACCCTCACCCTCAGTACACTAACAGAATACCCTCAGCTCACTAACAGAATACCCTCAGCTCACTAATAGAATACCCTCAGCACACTAACAGAATACCCTCAGCTCACTAACAGAATACCCTCAGCTCACTAACAGAATACCCTCAGCTCACTAACAGAATACCCTCAGCTCACTAACAGAATACCCTCAGCTCACTAACAGAATACCCTCAGCTCACTAATAGAATACCCTCAGCTCACTAACAGAATACCCTCAGCTCACTAATAGAATACCCTCAGCTCACTAATAGAATACCCTCAGTACACTAACAGAATACCCTCAGCTCACTAACAGAATACCCTCAGCTCACTAACAGAATACCCTCAGCTCACTAACAGAATACCCTCAGCTCACTAATAGAATACCCTCAGCTCACTAATAGAATACCCTCAGCTCACTAATAGAATACCCTCAGTACACTAATAGAATACCCTCAGCTCACTAATAGAATACCCTCAGCTCACTAACAGAATACCCTCAGCTCACTAACAGAATACCCTCAGTACACTAACAGAATACCCTCAGCTCACTAACAGAATACCCTCAGCTCACTAACAGAATACCCTCAGCTCACTAATAGAATACCCTCAGCTCACTAACAGAATACCCTCAGCTCACTAACAGAATACCCTCAGCTCACTAATAGAATACCCTCAGCTCACTAATAGAATACCCTCAGCTCACTAACAGAATACCCTCAGCTCACTAACAGAATACCCTCAGCTCACTAATAGAATACCCTCAGCTCACTAATAGAATACCCTCAGCTCACTAATAGAATACCCTCAGTACACTAATAGAATACCCTCAGTACACTAACAGCAATAATAATGTGTGTTTCTCCATTCTGTTTCAGTGGTTGTGTTGTATTATAATAATAATGTATGTTTCTCAATTCTGTTTCAGTGGTTGTGTTGTATTATAATAATAATGTATGTTTCTCCATTCTGTTTCAGTGGTTGTGTTGTATTGAAGTGTTTTATAATAATAATGTGTGTTTCTCCATTCTGTTTCAGTGGTTGTGTTGTATTGAAGTGTATTATAATAATAATGTGTGTTTCTCCATTCTGTTTCAGTGGTTGTGTTGTATTGAAGTGTTTTATAATAATAATGTGTGTTTCTCCATTCTGTTTCAGTGGTTGTGTTGTATTGAAGTGTATTATAATAATAATGTGTGTTTCTCCATTCTGTTTCAGTGGTTGTGTTGTATTGAAGTGTTTTATAATAATAATGTGTGTTTCTCCATTCTGTTTCAGTGGTTGTGTTGTATTGAAGTGTTTTATAATAATAATGTGTGTTTCTCCATTCTGTTTCAGTGGTTGTGTTGTATTGAAGTGTTTTGTAATAATATTGTGTGTTTCTTTGCCTTCTCTTTTTCCACCAGCTCTGATCAACCTGTTGAAATTCCTGCTGTCCAATGAGACCGTTCTGTTGGCCAAGCACAACATCTTTCACCTGGCTCTACTGGTGAGAACACACATACATCCACTAATATCTACTCCAAGAACCTAACCCATAGCTCCTAACCCCTAGCTCCTAACCCCTAGCTCATAACCCCTAGCTCATAACCCCTAGCTCCTAACCCATAGCTCCTAACCCCTAGCTCATAACCCCTAGCTCCTAACCCTAGACCCTAACCCATAGCTCCAATCCCCTAGCTCCCTAACCCATATCTCCTAACCCCTAGCTCCTAACCCATAGTTCCTTACCCCTGACCCTATCCCCTGACCCTAGACCCTAACCCCTAGACCTTAACCCTAAACCCTAGCTCCTAACCCCTAGACCCCAACCCCTAGCTCCTAGCTCCTAATCCCTAGACCCTGTTCTGTTGGCCTCTAGCCTCTAACACTAGACTGTTCTGTTGGCCCCTAGCCTCTAACACTAGACTGTTCTGTTGGCCCCTGGCCTCTAACACTAAACTGTTCTGTTGGCCTCGAGCCTCTAACACTAAACTGTTCTGTTGGCCTCGAGCCTCTAACACTAAACTGTTCTGTTGGCCCCTAGCCTCTAACACTAGACTGTTCTGTTGGCCTCTAGCCTCTAACACGAGCCTGTTCTGTTGGCCCCTAGCCTCTAACACTAGACTGTTCTGTTGGCCTCTAACCTCTAACACGTGCCTGTTCTGTTGGTCCCTGGTCCCTAACACTGAACTGTTCTGTTGGCCTCTAGCTTCTAACACTAAACTGTTCTGTTGGCCCCTGGTCCCTAACACTAAACTGTTCTGTTGGCCCCTGGTCCCTAACACGAGCCTGTTCTGTTGGTCCCTGGTCCCTAGCACTAAACTGTTCTGTTGGCCCCTGGTCCCTAGCACTAAACTGTTCTGTTGGCCCCTGGTCCCTAGCACTAAACTGTTCTGTTGGCCCCTGGTCCCTAACACTAAACTGTTCTGTTGGCCCCTGGTCCCTAACACTAAACTGTTCTGTTGGCCTCGAGCCTCTAACACTAAACTGCTCTGTTGGCCCCTGGTCCCTAACACTAAACTGTTCTGTTGGCTCCTGGTCCCTAACACTAAACTGTTCTGTTGGCCTCGAGCCTCAAACACTAAACTGCTCTGTTGGCCCCTGGTCCCTAACACTAAACTGTTCTGTTGGCCCCTGGACTCTAACACGAGTCTGTTCTGTTGGCCTCTAGCCTCTAACACTAAACTGTTCTGTTGGCCCCTGGTCCCTAACACTAAACTGTTCTGTTGGCCCCTGGTCCCTAACACTAAACTGTTCTGTTGGCCTCGAGCCTCTAACACTAAACTGCTCTGTTGGCCCCTGGTCCCTAACACTAAACTGTTCTGTTGGCTCCTGGTCCCTAACACTAAACTGTTCTGTTGGCCCCTGGTCCCTAACACTAAACTGTTCTGTTGGCCTCGAGCCTCAAACACTAAACTGCTCTGTTGGCCCCTGGTCCCTAACACTAAACTGTTCTGTTGGCCCCTGGTCCCTAGCACTAAACTGTTCTGTTGGCCCCTGGTCCCTAACACTAAACTGTTCTGTTGGCCCCTGGTCCCTAACACTAAACTGTTCTGTTGGCCCCTGGTCCCTAGCACTAGACTGTTCTGTTGGCCCCTGGTCCCTAACACTAAACTGTTCTGTTGGCCTCGAGCCTCTAACACTAAACTGCTCTGTTGGCCCCTGGTCCCTAACACTAAACTGTTCTGTTGGCTCCTGGTCCCTAACACTAAACTGTTCTGTTGGCCTCGAGCCTCAAACACTAAACTGCTCTGTTGGCCCCTGGTCCCTAACACTAAACTGTTCTGTTGGCCCCTGGACTCTAACACGAGTCTGTTCTGTTGGCCTCTAGCCTCTAGCCTCTAACACTAAACTGTTCTGTTGGCCCCTGGTCCCTAACACTAAACTGTTCTGTTGGCCCCTGGTCCCTAACACTAAACTGTTCTGTTGGCCTCGAGCCTCTAACACTAAACTGCTCTGTTGGCCCCTGGTCCCTAACACTAAACTGTTCTGTTGGCTCCTGGTCCCTAACACTAAACTGTTCTGTTGGCCCCTGGTCCCTAACACTAAACTGTTCTGTTGGCCTCGAGCCTCAAACACTAAACTGCTCTGTTGGCCCCTGGTCCCTAACACTAAACTGTTCTGTTGGCCCCTGGTCCCTAGCACTAAACTGTTCTGTTGGCCCCTGGTCCCTAACACTAAACTGTTCTGTTGGCCCCTGGTCCCTAACACTAAACTGTTCTGTTGGCCCCTGGTCCCTAGCACTAGACTGTTCTGTTGGCCCCTGGTCCCTAACACTAAACTGTTCTGTTGGCCTCGAGCCTCTAACACTAAACTGCTCTGTTGGCCCCTGGTCCCTAACACTAAACTGTTCTGTTGGCCCCTGGTCCCTAACACTAAACTGTTCTGTTGGCCTCGAGCCTCAAACACTAAACTGCTCTGTTGGCCCCTGGTCCCTAACACTAAACTGTTCTGTTGGCCCCTGGTCCCTAGCACTAAACTGTTCTGTTGGCCCCTGGTCCCTAACACTAAACTGTTCTGTTGGCCCCTGGTCCCTAACACTAAACTGTTCTGTTGGCCCCTGGTCCCTAGCACTAGACTGTTCTGTTGGCCCCTGGTCCCTAACACTAAACTGTTCTGTTGGCCTCGAGCCTCTAACACTAAACTGCTCTGTTGGCCCCTGGTCCCTAACACTAAACTGTTCTGTTGGCTCCTGGTCCCTAACACTAAACTGTTCTGTTGGCCTCGAGCCTCA
This sequence comes from Oncorhynchus masou masou, assembly GCF_036934945.1. Taxonomy (NCBI): domain Eukaryota; kingdom Metazoa; phylum Chordata; class Actinopteri; order Salmoniformes; family Salmonidae; genus Oncorhynchus; species Oncorhynchus masou. The sequence goes on from NW_027004465.1 coordinate 57,592, forward strand.
AACACTAAACTGCTCTGTTGGCCCCTGGTCCCTAACACTAAACTGTTCTGTTGGCCCCTGGACTCTAACACGAGTCTGTTCTGTTGGCCTCTAGCCTCTAACACTAAACTGTTCTGTTGGCCCCTGGTCCCTAACACTAAACTGTTCTGTTGGCCCCTGGTCCCTAACACTAAACTGTTCTGTTGGCCTCGAGCCTCTAACACTAAACTGCTCTGTTGGCCCCTGGTCCCTAACACTAAACTGTTCTGTTGGCTCCTGGTCCCTAACACTAAACTGTTCTGTTGGCCCCTGGTCCCTAACACTAAACTGTTCTGTTGGCCTCGAGCCTCAAACACTAAACTGCTCTGTTGGCCCCTGGTCCCTAACACTAAACTGTTCTGTTGGCCCCTGGACTCTAACACGAGTCTGTTCTGTTGGCCTCTAGCCTCTAGCCTCTAACACTAAACTGTTCTGTTGGCTCCTGGTCCCTAACACTAAACTGTTCTGTTGGCCTCGAGCCTCAAACACTAAACTGCTCTGTTGGCCCCTGGTCCCTAACACTAAACTGTTCTGTTGGCCCCTGGACTCTAACACGAGTCTGTTCTGTTGGCCTCTAGCCTCTAACACTAAACTGTTCTGTTGGCCTCTAGCCTCTAACACTAAACTGTTCTGTTGGCCCCTGGTCCCTAACACTAAACTGTTCTGTTGGCCCCTGGTCCCTAACACTAAACTGTTCTGTTGGCCTCGAGCCTCTAACACTAAACTGCTCTGTTGGCCCCTGGTCCCTAACACTAAACTGTTCTGTTGGCCCCTGGTCCCTAACACTAAACTGTTCTGTTGGCCTCGAGCCTCAAACACTAAACTGCTCTGTTGGCCCCTGGTCCCTAACACTAAACTGTTCTGTTGGCTCCTGGTCCCTAACACTAAACTGTTCTGTTGGCCCCTGGTCCCTAACACTAAACTGTTCTGTTGGCCTCGAGCCTCAAACACTAAACTGCTCTGTTGGCCCCTGGTCCCTAACACTAAACTGTTCTGTTGGCCCCTGGACTCTAACACGAGTCTGTTCTGTTGGCCTCTAGCCTCTAACACTAAACTGTTCTGTTGGCCCCTGGTCCCTAACACTAAACTGTTCTGTTGGCCCCTGGTCCCTAACACTAAACTGTTCTGTTGGCCTCTAGCCTCTAACACTAAACTGTTCTGTTGGCCTCTAGCTTCTAACACTACACTGTTCTGTTGGCCCCTGGTCCCTAACACTAAACTGTTCTGTTGGCCCCTGGTCCCTAACACTAAACTGTTCTGTTGGCCTTGCTGGTGAGAACACACACACACAGATTTGCACGCAGACACACACACACACACACCCCCCAACCCCCCCACCCCCCTTCCGCTCGCTCATGTTGTATCTGTGTCCGTGTGTTTGAATGTGTTTATAGAGAATGATAGAGAGGTGTGTCAAAGTGCTGAGTGACGAGCGCAGTCTGAGGTCTGTTTCAGTTCCACTATTACAGAATAATCACAGGTTTCATTGTTATGTCATGAATTAATGACATTACTATGAATAGGACATAGTAATAGTAATAGGACATTACTATGAAATAATGAAATATTACTGTATATTACTTAGAGTTATTTTTCATTCCTTAAAGTCATTATCTCTTTTCAGGCAGTAGCAGTCAACCAGCCAGACAATGTTATCTCTGTTCAGGCAGTAGCAGTCAACCAGCCAGACAACATTATCTCTGTTCAGGCAGTAGCAGTCAACCAGCCAGACAACGTTATCTCTGTTCAGGCAGTAGCAGTCAACCAGCCAGACAACGTTATCTCTGTTCAGGCAGTAGCAGTCAGCCAGCCAGACAACGTTATCTCTGTTCAGGCAGTAGCAGTCAGCCAGCCAGACAACATTATCTCTGTTCAGGCAGTAGCAGTCAGCCAGCCAGACAACATTATCTCTGTTCAGGCAGTAGCAGTCAGCCAGCCAGACAACATTATCTCTGTTCAGGCAGTAGCAGTCAACCAGCCAGACAACGTTATCTCTGTTCAGGCAGTAGCAGTCAACCAGCCAGACAACGTTATCTCTGTTCAGGCAGTAGCAGTCAACCAGCCAGACAACATTATCTCTGTTCAGGCAGTAGCAGTCAACCAGCCAGACAACGTTATCTCTGTTCAGGCAGTAGCAGTCAACCAGCCAGACAACGTTATCTCTGTTCAGGCAGTAGCAGTCAGCCAGACAGACAACGTTATCTCTGTTCAGGCAGTAGCAGTCAACCAGCCAGACAACATTATCTCTGTTCAGGCAGTAGCAGTCAGCCAGCCAGACAACATTATCTCTGTTCAGGCAGTAGCAGTCAGCCAGCCAGACAACATTATCTCTGTTCAGGCAGTAGCAGTCAACCAGCCAGACAACATTATCTCTGTTCAGGCAGTAGCAGT
>NW_027004465.1:67500-70000 GCF_036934945.1 Oncorhynchus masou masou
AAGAAAGAAAGGGAGGGAGGGAAAGAAAGGAGGAGAGGAAAGAAAGAAAGGGAGAGAGGAAAGAAAGAAAGAGGGAGGAGAGGAAAGAAAGAAAGGGAGGAAAGAAAGAATGGGAGAAGAGGAAAGAAAGAAAGGGAGGAGAGGAAAGAAAGAAAGGGAGGAGAGGAAAGAAAGAAAGGGAGGAGAGGAAAGAAAGAAAGGGAGGAGAGGAAAGAAAGAAAGAAAGGGAGGAGAGGAAAGAAAGAAAGGGAGAAGGTTTGGACGTATATATGCTTTATTTACCAGCTGATGAGCACAGTGATGGATTCTGTCATTACACAGAGAGAGAGAGATTCTGTCATTACACAGAGAGAGAGAGATTCTCATTACACAGAGAGAGAGATTCTGTCATTACACAGAGAGAGAGAGATTCTGTCATTACACAGAGAGAGAGAGAGATATTCTGTCATTACACAGAGAGAGAGAGATTCTGTCATTACACAGAGAGAGAGAGATTCTGTCATTACACACACAGAGAGAGATTCTGTCATCACACAGAGAGAGATTCTGTCATTACACAGAGAGAGAGAGATTCTGTCATTACACAGAGAGAGAGATTCTGTCATTACACAGAGAGAGAGATTCTGTCATTACACAGAGAGAGAGATTCTGTCATCACACAGAGAGAGAGATTCTGTCATCACACAGAGAGAGAGAGATTCTGTCATTACACAGAGAGAGAGAGATTCTGTCATTACACAGAGAGAGAGATTCTGTCATTACACAGAGAGAGAGATTCTGTCATTACACACAGAGAGAGAGAGATTCTGTCATTACACAGAGAGAGAGATTCTGTCATTACACAGAGAGAGAGAGAGATTCTGTCATTACATAGAGAGAGAGATTCTGTCATTACACAGAGAGAGAGAGATTCTGTCATTACACAGAGAGAGATTCTGTCATCACACAGAGAGAGAGATTCTGTCATTACACAGAGAGAGAGAGAGATTCTGTCATTACACAGAGAGAGATTCTGTTCACACAGAGAGAGAGAGATTCTGTCATTACACAGAGAGAGAGATTTCATCACACAGAGAGAGAGAGAGATTCTGTCATTACACAGAGAGAGAGAGATTCTGTCATTACACAGAGAGAGAGAGAGATTCTGTCATTAGTCACAAAGAGAGAGAGAGATTCTGTCATTACACAGAGAGAGAGAGATTCTGTCATTACACATTCTGTCATTACACAGAGAGAGAGAGAGATTCTGTCATTAGAGAGAGAGAGAGATTCTGTCATTACACAGAGAGAGAGATTCTGTCATTGCACACAGAGAGAGAGATTCTGTCATTACACAGAGAGAGAGATTCTGTCATCACAAAGAGAGAGAGAGATTTGTCATTACACAAAGAGAGAGAGATTCTGTCATTACACAGAGAGAGATTCTGTCATTACACAGAGAGAGAGAGATTCTGTCATCACACAGAGAGACAGAGATTCTGTCATCACACAGAGAGAGAGAGATTCTGTCATTACACACAGAGAGAGAGAGATTCTGTCATTACGCACAGAGAGAGAGAGATTCTGTCATCACACAGAGAGAGAGAGATTCTGTCATTACACACAGAGAGAGAGAGATTCTGTCATTACACAGAGAGAGAGAGATTCTGTCATTACACACAGAGAGAGAGATTCTGTCATTACACAGAGAGATTCTGTCATCACACACCCCAATTACCTCTCAGCTGATATCTGCCGGATGAATTCCCAACAAGAAGAGAATACGTTTAAGTCAAATGATGTCAATAACCTTTGACCTTTAGATGAGATTTGAATTTCCTCATTGGACGTGACTGTAATGTGAAGTTGTAGGTTGATTGAGTCCCAAATGGCAGAAGTAGTGCACTACATACGAAGTAGGTAGCCATGTAGGACTCCAGCCATATTTTCCTTCTTCATTAGAAGTGTGTAAAGTTTTCTCCCCAGGCTGCCAGGTTGTGTAGGTCTGGTGCTGCTGCAGCCTGTAGTGGGACTGACCCTGACACAGCCTTCTGACTGAGGGAAATGGGCCGGGACTTGGCTTGCGAGAGGATGGTTTGTTGGCAGGGAGAGGACAGGTGTGTTCATTACCTTTGCTAGCCAGTCTGATTGAGCCAGGTGGTGCTGCTCTTCTACAGATGGTAACCTCTCTACCTCACACACACTCACTCACACACTCACTCACTCACTCACTCACTCACTCACTCTCTGTCACACCACCTCCTCTCATTCCCTTTCCTTCTTATGGCTCCTCTTCCTTCCTCCCTCTCCTCCTCTCTCTCCCTTCTCCCTCTCTCTCTCTTCTCCCTCTCCTCCTCTCTCTCTTCTCCCTCTCCTCCTCTCTTCTCCCTACCTCCTCTCTCTTCTCCCTCTCCTCCTCTCTCTTCTCCCTCTCCTCCTCGCTCTCTCTCTCCTCCCTACCTCCTCTCTCTTCTCCCTCTCCTCGCTCTCTCTCTCCTCCCTCTCCTGTTATCTCTCTTCT
>NW_027004465.1:72500-95000 GCF_036934945.1 Oncorhynchus masou masou
TCAATGAGGTGTTGTTACAGAACTCTACATGAGGGTTTCAATGAGGTGTTGTTACAGAACTCTACATGAGGGTTTCAATGAGGTGTTGTTACAGAACTCTACATGAGGGTTTCAATGAGGTGTTGTTACAGAACTCTACATGAGGGTTTCAATGAGGTGTTGTTACAGAACTCTACATGAGGGTTTCAATGAGGTGTTGTTACAGAACTCTACATGAGGGTTTCAATGAGGTGTTGTTACAGAACTCTACATGAGGGTTTCAATGAGGTGTTGTTACAGAACTCTACATGAGGGTTTCAATGAGGTGTTGTTACAGAACTCTACATGAGGGTTTCAATGAGGTGTTGTTACAGAACTCTACATGAGGGTTTCAATGAGGTGTTGTTACAGAACTCTACATGAGGGTTTCAATGAGGTGTTGTTACAGAACTCTACATGAGGGTTTCAATGAGGTGTTGTTACAGAACTCTACATGAGGGTTTCAATGAGGTGTTGTTACAGAACTCTACATGAGGGTTTTCAATGAGGTGTTGTTACAGAACTCTACATGAGGGTTTCAATGAGGTGTTGTTACAGAACTACATGAGGGTTTCAATGAGGTGTTGTTACATGAGGTTTTGTTACAGGGTTTCAATGAGGTGTTGTTACAGAACTCTACATGAGGGTTTCAATGAGGTGTTGTTACAGAACTCTACATGAGGGTTTCAATGAGGTGTTGTTACAGAACTCTACATGAGGGTTTCAATGAGGTGTTGTTACAGAACTCTACATGAGGGTTTCAATGAGGTGTTGTTACAGAACTCTACATGAGGGTTTCAATGAGGTGTTGTTACAGAACTCTACATGAGGGTTTCAATGAGGTGTTGTTACAGAACTCTACATGAGGGTTTCAATGAGGTGTTGTTACAGAACTCTACATGAGGGTTTCAATGAGGTGTTGTTACAGAACTCTACATGAGGGTTTCAATGAGGTGTTGTTACAGAACTCTACATGAGGGTTTCAATGAGGTGTTGTTACAGAACTCTACATGAGGGTTTCAATGAGGTGTTGTTACAGAACTCTACATGAGGGTTTCAATGAGGTGTTGTTACAGAACTCTACATGAGGGTTTCAATGAGGTGTTGTTACAGAACTCTACATGAGGGTTTCAATGAGGTGTTGTTACAGAACTCTACATGAGGGTTTCAATGAGGTGTTGTTACAGAACTCTACATGAGGGTTTCAATGAGGTGTTGTTACAGAACTCTCATGAGGGTTTCAATGAGGTGTTGTTACAGAACTCTACATGAGGGTTTCAATGAGGTGTTGTTACAGAACTCTACATGAGGGTTTCAATGAGGTGTTGTTACAGAACTCTACATGAGGGTTTCAATGAGTTGTGAACTCTTGTTCAATGAGGTGTTGTTACAGAACTCTACATGAGGGTTTCAATGAGGTGTTGTTACAGAACTCTACATGAGGGTTTCAATGAGGTGTTGTTACAGAACTCTACATGAGGGTTTCAATGAGGTGTTGTTACAGAACTCTACATACATGAGGTGTTTCAATGAGGGGTGAGGTTGTTACAGAACTCTACATGAGGGTTTCAATGAGGTGTTGTTACAGAACTCTACATGAGGGTTTCAATGAGGTGTTGTTACAGAACTCTACATGAGGGTTTCAATGAGGTGTTGTTACAGAACTCTACATGAGGGTTTCAATGAGGTGTTGTTACAGAACTCTACATGAGGGTTTCAATGAGGTGTTGTTACAGAACTCTACATGAGGGTTTCAATGAGGTGTTGTTACAGAACTCTACATGAGGGTTTCAATGAGGTGTTGTTACAGAACTCTACATGAGGGTTTCAATGAGGTGTTGTTACAGAACTCTACATGAGGGTTTCAATGAGGTGTTGTTACAGAACTCTACATGAGGGTTTCAATGAGGTGTTGTTACAGAACTCTACATGAGGGTTTCAATGAGGTGTTGTTACAGAACTCTACATGAGGGTTTCAATGAGGTGTTGTTACAGAACTCTACATGAGGGTTTCAATGAGGTGTTGTTACAGAACTCTACATGAGGGTTTCAATGAGGTGTTGTTACAGAACTCTACATGAGGGTTTCAATGAGGTGTTGTTACAGAACTCTACATAGGGTTTCAGAACTCTACATGAGGGTTTCAATGAGGTGTTGTTACAGAACTCTACATGAGGGTTTCAATGAGGTGTTGTTACAGAACTCTACATGAGGGTTTCAATGAGGTGTTGTTACAGAACTCTACATGAGGGTTTCAATGAGGTGTTGTTACAGAACTCTACATGAGGGTTTCAATGAGGTGTTGTGTTGTTACAGAACTCTACATGAGGGTTTCAATGAGGTGTTGTTACAGAACTCTACATGAGGGTTTCAATGAGGTGTTGTTACAGAACTCTACATGAGGGTTTCAATGAGGTGTTGTTACAGAACTCTACATGAGGGTTTCAATGAGGTGTTGTTACAGAACTCTACATGAGGGTTTCAATGAGGTGTTGTTACAGAACTCTACATGAGGGTTTCAATGAGGTGTTGTTACAGAACTCTACATGAGGGTTTCAATGAGGTGTTGTTACAGAACTCTACATGAGGGTTTCAATGAGGTGTTGTTACAGAACTCTACATGAGGGTTTCAATGAGGTGTTGTTACAGAACTCTACATGAGGGTTTCAATGAGGTGTTGTTTTCAATGAGGTGTTGTTACAGAACTCTACATGAGGGTTTCAATGAGTTGTTACAGAACTCTACATGAGGGTTTCAATGAGGTGTTGTTACAGAACTCTACATGAGGGTTTCAATGAGGTGTTGTTACAGAACTCTACATGAGGGTTTCAATGAGGTGTTGTTACAGAAACATGAGGGTTTCAATGAGGTGTTGTTACAGAACTCTACATGAGGGTTTCAATGAGGTGTTGTTACAGAACTCTACATGAGGGTTTCAATGAGGTGTTGTTACAGAACTCTACATGAGGGTTTCAATGAGGTGTTGTTACAGAACTCTACATGAGGGTTTCAATGAGGTGTTGTTACAGAACTCTACATGAGGGTTTCAATGAGGTGTTGTTACAGAACTCTACATGAGGGTTTCAATGAGGTGTTGTTACAGAACTCTACATGAGGGTTTCAATGAGGTGTTGTTACAGAACTCTACATGAGGGTTTCAATGAGGTGTTGTCTTACAGAACTCTACATGAGGGTTTCAATGAGGTGTTGTTACAGAACTCTACATGAGGGTTTCAATGAGGTGTTGTTACAGAACTCTACATGAGGGTTTCAATGAGGTGTTGTCTTACAGAACTCTGAGGGTTTCAATGAGGTTGTTTCTACATGAGGGTGTTGTTACAGAACTCTACATGAGGGTTTCAATGAGGTGTTGTTACAGAACTCTAGGGTTTCAATGAGGGTTTCAATGAGGTGTTGTCTTACAGAACTCTACATGAGGGTTTCAATGAGGTGTTGTTACAGAACTCTACATGAGGGTTTCAATGAGGTGTTGTTACAGAACTCTACATGAGGGTTTCAATGAGGTGTTGTTACAGAACTCTACATGAGGGTTTCAATGAGGTGTTGTCTTACAGAACTCTACATGAGGGTTTCAATGAGGTGTTGTTACAGAACATGAGGGTTTCAATGAGGTGTTGTTACAGAACTCTACATGAGGGTTTCAATGAGGTGTTGTTACAGAACTCTACATGGTTTCAATGAGGTGTTGTCTTACAGAACTCTACATGAGGGTTTCAATGAGGTGTTGTTACAGAACTCTACATGAGGGTTTCAATGAGGTGTTGTTACAGAACTCTACATGAGGGTTTCAATGAGGTGTTGTTACAGAACTCTACATGGTTTCAATGGTTGTTTCTAATGAGGGGTGTTGTCTTACAGAACTCTACATGAGGGTTTCAATGAGGTGTTGTCTTACAGAACTCTACATGAGGGTTTCAATGAGGTGTTGTCTTACAGAACTCTACATGAGGGTTTCAATGAGGTGTTGTTACAGAACTCTACATGAGGGTTTCAAAGGTGTTGTCTTACAGAACTCTACATGGTTTCAATGTGTTGTCTTACAGAACTCTACATGAGGGTTTCAATGAGGTGTTGTCTTACAGAACTCTACATGAGGGTTTCAATGAGGTGTTGTTACAGAACTCTACATGAGGGTTTCAATGAGGTGTTGTCTTACAGAACTCTACATGAGGGTTTCAATGAGGTGTTGTACTACAGAACTCTACATGAGGGTTTCAATGAGGTGTTGTTACAGAACTCTACATGAGGGTTTCAATGAGGTGTTGTTACAGAACTCTACATGAGGGTTTCAATGAGGTGTTGTTACAGAACTCTACATGAGGGTTTCAATGAGGTGTTGTTACAGAACTCTACATGAGGGTTTCAATGAGGGTTTACAGAAATGAGGGTTTCAATGAGGTGTTGTTACAGAACTCTACATGAGGGTTTCAATGAGGTGTTGTTACAGAACTCTACATGAGGGTTTCAATGAGGTGTTGTACAGAACTTACAGAACTCTACATGAGGGGTTCAACGAGGTGTTGTCTTACAGAACACTACATGAGGGTTTCAATGAGGTGTTGTTACAGAACTCTACATGAGGGTTTCAACGAGGTGTTGTTACAGAACTCTACATGAGGGTTTCAATGAGGTGTTGTTACAGAACTCTACATGAGGGTTTCAATGAGGTGTTGTTACAGAACTCTACATGAGGGTTTCAATGAGGTGTTGTCTTACAGAACTCTACATGAGGGTTTCAATGAGGTGTTGTTACAGAACTCTACATGAGGGTTTCAATACAGAACTCTACATGGTTTCAATGTGTTGTTACAGAACTCTACATGAGGGTTTCAATGAGGTGTTTTTACAGAACTCTACATGAGGGTTTCAATGGGGTGTTGTTACAGAACTCTACATGACATGAGGTGTTGTCTTTCAATGAGGGTTTCAATGTGTTGTCTTACAGAACTCTACATGAGGGTTTCAATGAGGTGTTGTTTCTACATCAATGAGGTGTTGTTACAGAACTCTACATGAGGGTTTCAAGGTGTTGTTACAGAACTCTACATGGTTTCAATGTGTTGTCTTACAGAACTCTACATGAGGGTTTCAATGAGGTGTTGTTACAGAACTCTACATGAGGGTTTCAATGGGGTGTTGTTACAGAACTCTACATGAGGGTTTCAATGAGGTGTTGTCTTACAGAACTCTACATGAGGGTTTCAATGTGTTGTCTTACAGAACTCTACATGAGGGTTTCAATGAGGTGTTGTTACAGAACTCTACATGAGGGTTTCAATGAGGTGTTGTCTTACAGAACTCTACATGAGGGTTTCAATGGGGTGTTGTTACAGAACTCTACATGAGGGTTTCAATGAGGTGTGTTGTTACAGAACTCTACATGAGGGTTTCAATGAGGTGTTGTTACAGATCTCTACATGAGGGTTTCAATGAGGTGTTGTTACAGAACTCTACATGAGGGTTTCAATGAGGTGTTTGTCCCATTTGGTGAAATCTTGTTTTGCAAGTGGACACCACAACTCGCTGCCATAAAGTGCAATTGGTTAAATGACACATTCAATTAGTCCGGACAAAGTTGACTTACTGTTTAACAGATGCCCCACTTTTCTCCACAACCTGAAAAAACATCTGATGTGTTATTTCTTGGCCAGTATATGCGGCTCTTTGTTTATAATGCACTGACTGCTCTCCCTTGAGGCTTCCCCAAGTTGATGCCAAGACACCAAACAGACCCCGATCACCCACTGGGATCATGTTCCAGCCTCGGATTGGACAGAGAAACACACGCGCTCGCACCTACAGGCGGGTTCAGATGTTTCATTTCTCTCTCGTGCCGTCACGGCTGAAGCCAGCGCATATTCCTACTATTTATGTGTCCAGGTTCAACGTGGGACGCCCCTCATTATAAACAAACAATCGGTTAAATTCATGGTTATGGCGTCATTTTCAGCTCTATTAGAAGCGATTTAATAGACGAAACAACAATGTAATTAAACCAATTGACTGGCCAGAGATCAGGTTAGTCATCAGCGGAGACGCAGTGTAAGCTGATAGTATGTTGGACGACCAAATTGAAGTCAAGATGATGGATGAAATCGAAGTGTGTCGGCTGTATGGTGATTTACGAGTCACAACGCATTTTACCGGTACCACCAGGAGTAGTAGGCCAACCGAAAACACCACGACGGACCGCGTCTGACGCGCCGCGGAGAACAGCTAGCATGTCCAGCGGCGCGCCAGAGCCACGGACAGACACGGTGCAGATCAGCAGGTGGGGGCTGTTCGTTGGCAGCCAGACGAGACAATCGAAGGAGCAGGCGCTGAGCAAAGTTACTGGGCTCGAATTTAGTCACGCTCTCTCTATATAGATTGATGCTTCTAATTGTGCATGTAATGAACATTTTTATTTCTATGATGATAGGTTAAACTCTGACTGGATGTATGTATTTTTTTCCCAGTGCCTCGTTCATTTGGCAGAACCTAACTTAATGACCCTGTTTCTACAAGGCCCTAGACTATGGGAGGACCTAATCCTATTTGTACGAATATTTTGTTAAAGCCCAGGCTATAGAGATGCATTCAGGCAATGAACTCGTTATTATGCATCAACATTTTTAATTTGATTACAATTACTGTCAATCGTTGTTGAATTTGTGTTGTTATACAATTAAGTAGGTTAATGAACTGATAATGCATTCATACATTGCTATTTGTGAATATGCTGTTTAATGGAAAGCATTATTCCATGTGAATAGTGTTAATTTGTGTTAATTCGTGTCCTAATAATAATGTGAAAATCAGTCTGCACTGTAATGTTCATCCTGTTGTTCGTGTCCATATAGCCGAGGACAAGGCGGTAAAGGACTGTTACAGTGAGGCTACCGCTCGCTAGACACTTTTCTGAGGGGGGGCGTTAAACAGACATTTTGTCTGGCCTATGTAATTGTAGTGCGTGCAGTACTCTCTATATTTTGTACCAATTGAGAACTTTGGTCTAATTCCCTGATATCTGAATCTTCTCTGGAAAATCACTATTTGAGTCTTTTTTTGTGGTTTACTGCCATGGCCCAGGTCTGGCAGTACTGTTCTAGCAGGCTCTGCTGTAGGCCATCTGCTGTGGGTGACAGCAGGCATAGGTCATCTGCGAAGAGCAGGCATTTAACCTCTGAACTGTGGAGACTAACACCAGGGGCTGAGGATTTTTCTAGAATAGTGGCCAATTCGTTGATGTAAATATTAAAGAGTGCAGGGCTCAGATTGCAACCCTGGTGAACGCCCCGCCCCTGGTTAAAGAATTCTGTTATTTTCTTACCAATTTTGATGCTGCACGTATTGCCAGTATACATTGATTTAATTATGTCATATGTTTTACCCCTTCACCACTTTCAATAACTTTGTAGAACAGTCCTGTATGCCAAATAGAATCAAATGCTTTTTGGATGTCAATAACACTAGCGTACGTTTTGGTATTATTTTGGTGCACATGTTTATCTATCAGGGTGTGTATCTATCAGGGGTCTCTCTCTGCCTTTCTCTCTGTCTGTCTCTCTCTCGCTCTCTGTTCCTCCCTCCCTCTACCCCTGCCTCTCTCTCTGTCTCTCTCTCTCTCTCTGTCTCTCTCTCTGTCTCTCTCTCTCTCTCTCTGTTCCTCCCTCCCTCTACCCCTGCCTCTCTCTCTGTCTCTCTCCTCTCTCTCTCTCTCTCTCTGTTCCTCCCTCCCTCTACTCCTCTGCCTCTCCTCTCTCTGTTCCTCCCTCCCTCTACCCCTGCCCCTCTCTCTGTCTCTCTCTCGCTCTCTGTTCCTCCCTCCCTCTACCCCTGCCTCTCTCTCTCTGTCTCTCTCTGCCTCTCTCTGTCTCTCTCTGCCTCTCTCTCTGGCTCTCTCTCTCTCTCTCTCTCTGTTCCTCCCTCTACCCCTGCCTCTCTCTCTCTCTCTCTCTCTCTCTCTCTCTCTGTTCCTCCCTCCCTCTACCCCTGCCTCTCTCTGCCTCTCTCTGTCTCTCTCTCTCTCTGTTCCTCCCTCCCTCTACCCCTGCCTCTCTCTCTGCCTCTCTCTGTCTCTCTCTCTCTCTGTTCCTCCCTCCCTATACCCCTGCCTCTCTCTCTGTCTCTCTCTGCCTCTCTCTGTCTGTCTCTCTCTCTCTCTCTCTGTTCCTCCCTCCCTCTACCCCTGCCTCTCTCTCTGTCTCTGTCTCTCTCTCTCTCTGTTCCTCCCTCTCTCTGCCTCTCTCTGTCTCTCTCTCTCTCTGTTCCTCCCTCCCTCTACCCCTGCCCCTCTCTCTGTCTCTCTCTCGCTCTCTGTTCCTCCCTCCCTCTACCCCTGCCTCTCTCTCTGTCTCTCTCTGTCTCTCTCTGCCTCTCTCTGTCTCTCTCTGCCCTCTCTCTGTCTCTCTCTGCTCTCTCTCTGTTCCTCCCTCTACCCCTGCCTCTCTCTCTGTCTCTCTCTCTCTCTCTCTCTGTTCCTCCCTCCCTCTACCCCTGCCTCTCTCTGCCTCTCTCTGCCTCTCTCTCTCTCTGTTCCTCCCTCCCTCTACCCCTGCCTCTCTCTGCCTCTCTCTGTCTCTCTCTCTCTGTTCCTCCCTCCCTCTACCCCTGCCTCTCTCTCTGCCTCTCTGTCTCTCTCTCTCTGTTCCTCCCTCCCTCTACCCCTGCCTCTCTCTCTGTCTCTCTCTGCCTCTCTCTTGCTCTCTGTTCCTCCCTCCCTCTACCCCTCTATCCTTCTCCACATCCTTGCATTGATAAATTTGAATAAACACATGCATCTTACCCCCCCCTTTCTCCATAAGAGGATAAAACACACACACACACACACACACACACACACACACACACACACACACATTAATCACACACACACACACACACACACACACACACACACACACACACACACACACACACACACACACACTCCATTAATCTCAGTCTTGTGGTTGTAGGGAGAGAAGTGAAGAGAGACTGGGATGGAGAGGAAGTGTAGATGAATATTTCAGTAGTTTACCATCAGATGTAGAAGTAAAGACAACAGCACTTCCCCTGGTGGTGACATTTATCAGGACAAAGGAGAAGAAACATGTTGCTCCAGTCCGTCTCACATTTCATGTCTCTGGGAGAATCAAGACTCACGTTTTTCACTGTGTGTGTGTTTGTGTGTGTGTGTGTGTGTGGTTGTGTGTGTGTGTGTGTGTGTGTGTGTGTTGTGTGAAAATGCGTTGTGTGTTTGTGTGTGTGGTTGACTGTAAGGAAACTGCGTTGTGTGTGTGTGTGTGTGGTTGAGTGTTGCGTGTGTGTTTGTGTGTGTGTGGTTGAGTGTAATGCGTCGTGTGTTTGTGTGTGTGGTTGACTGAAACTGCGTTGTGTGTTTTGTGTGTGTGTGTGTGTGTGTGGTTGAGTGAAACTGCGTTGTGTGTTTTGTGTGTGGTTGTGTGTTGTGTGTGGTTGAGTGTAAGGAAACTGCGTTGTGTGTTTGTGTGCTTCCGTGTGTTTAATATTGTGTGTGTGTTGAGTGCCTCTCTCTCCTCTCAGTGTGATACAGGGGTTTGTTCATGCGTCTTTGTGCATTCTTCACAGCTGGCTGAAAACGTGTTGTTCCTTGTAACATAACTATTCTGGTTCTCTGTGCGTGTGAGACAGAGTGAGATGTATGGAGAACCAGTGGAGAATCGTTCCAGACATCCTCTCCTCTCCTCTCTTTTAGAGAGACTTCTCCTCTATTCCAGTTTACTGTATCATCTATTCCCCTTCCTTGTTTGAAAGGAGAGACAGATCACTGTTAAACAAGTGTAGCAGAGAGGAAAGGAGAGACAGATCACTGTTAAACAAGTGTAGCAGAATGAAAGGAGAGACAGATCACTGTTAAACAAGTGTAGCAGAATGAAAGGAGAGACAGATCACTGTTAAACAAGTGTAGCAGAGAGGAAAGGAGAGACAGATCACTGTTAAACAAGTGTAGCAGAGAGAACTAATTGGCTGTGGATCTGGGAAGAGAGAGAATCAAATAAAGGAAAAACTAATATGATAATTAACAGGAGACAGCAGGGTAGCCTCTCTCCTCTCCATCCTTCTCTCTCTCTCTCTCTCCTCTCCATCCTCCTCTCTCCATCATTCTCTCTCTCTCTCCTCTCCATCCTCCTCTTTCCATCCTTCTCTCTCCTCTCCATCCTCCTCTCTCCATCATTCTCTCTCTCCTCTCCATCCTCCTCTTTCCATCCTTCTCTCTCCTCTCCATCCTCCTCTCTCCATCATTCTCTCTCTCTCCTCTCCATCCTCCTCTTTCCATCCTTATCTCTCTCTCTCCTCTCCATCCTCCTCTTTCCATCCTTCTCTCTCTCTCCTCTCCATCCTTCTCTCTCCTCTCCATCCTTCTCTCTCTTCTCCATCCTTCTCTCTCTCTCTCCTCTCCATCCTTCTCTCTCTCTCTCCTCTCCATCCTTCTCTCTTTCTCTTCTCCTCTTTCTTTCTCTCTCTCCTCTTTCTTTATTTCTCTCCTCTCTCTCTTCTTTCTCTCTCTCTCTCTTCTTTCTCTTCTTTCTCTCTCTTTTCTCTTCTTTCTCTCTCCTCTCCATCCTTCTCTCTCTCCTCTCCATCCTTCTCTCTCTCCTCTCCATCCTCCTCTCCATCCTCCTCTCTCCTACCTCTAAGGAGGTAGCATTGAATTGGGTACAGTCATATCTAACTGACAGGAAACAGTCCACCTATGTCAATGGTTCATGTTCTTCCCCTCATGTGTTAAACTGTGGAATACCGCAGGGCAGCTGCCTTGGGCCACTTATCTACTTAATATACACCAATGACCTTCCCTATGCCTTGGTTGAAACTTAAGCTACTATATTTGCAGATGATTCTCCTGTGTGGCTCAGTCGGTAGAGCATGGCGCTTGCAACGCCAAGCGTCGTGGGTTCGATTCCCGCTGGGGCCACCCATATGTAAAAGTAGTGGCCCCAGCCGACTTGTAAGTCGCTTTGGACAAAAGCGTCTGCTAAATGGGATATATTATATTATTATTATTATTCTACAATTTATGCAGCAAGACAATCGGTTCAACAAGTACAGCAAGCTTTGCAAGGAGATTTGAAGATTATCAGGAAATGGGTTTGCCAAATAAAACTTGCTTTAAACACCAAGAAAACCAAAGTTATGTTGGTCTGTTCCACTAGGAAAAGGCCAAAACAGCATGGGATACAATTAAGTATGGGAGGAGTACAAATTGAAGAAGTGGCAGAAACCAAACTACTGGGAGTGCAGCTAGACAACTGCTTATCATGGTCGTCTCAAATAACTAATCTATGTCAAAAAAAATATTAAAACAGCATGCATAATCAGAAGGATAGCTAAATATTTACCAGGGAAAATCCTTCAGCAAATAACACAGGCATTGGTTGAGAGTCAGGTGAACTAGTGTTCTGTGGTCTGGGGAAATGCATCATCTAGTGAAGTCAGGAGGCTGTAGAATGCACAGAACAAAGCAGCAAGGATTGTTTTAAGGCGGAGATGTGGTTCTTCTGTTGTAGTCATGCGCAGTGTTCTTGGTTGGTCATCAATCGACAAGATAATTGAAAAAAACATGCTTTTTTTATTTTATAATATACATCATTTAAAACGGCCAAGTTCTATTCACAGTGGTATTCAGTTGGCCAGAGACAGACATTCCGTAAATACTAGGAATAGATTGTCCACCATCTATGTGTTATCCAGACAGAAAAAATAAATGGGCAAAAGAACATTTCGATTTAGAGCAATAAAGAAATGGAATAAATTATCTGAGCAAACTAGAAACCTTTCAATATATAACTTTAAACATAATTTTAAAACAATTTAAATATAGTATATTGAAATGTTGTGGGACTATAGTAGATGAAGAATCAATATTTTTTTTATATTTAAAAAAAATATATATTTTATTTATTGGGTCATTATGCTAGTGTATTATGTATGTTTGTAATAGTGTGTTATATGTGAAAGTGTGTTTGTATTATAAACTGTATTTTAATGTTAAGGACTCTTGGAAGATTAGTCCAAATGGAGACTAAAAGAGATCCAAATCAAATCTCCTCTCCATCCTTCTCTCTTTCTCTCTCCTTCTTTCTCAAATTCAAATTCAAGCTGCTTTATTGGTATGAAACACATTGCATCAATATTGCCATGCAGCAATGTATACAATATATATTGTAATAAAATAATATACATTGTAATAAAATCTCTCTCTCATTCTCTCTCTCTCTCTCTCTCTCTCTCTCGCTTTCTCTCTCTCGTTTCCTCTTCCCATCTCTCTCCTCCCCCTCTCTCTTCTCCTCTTTCTCCCCCCTTTTCCCTCTACCCCTACCATTCTCTCTCTCTTGCCCATCTCTCTCCTCTTATCTCTTCATCTCTCTCCCTACCGTTCTTGCTCTCTCCCCCTACCGCTCTCTCTCTCCCCTTGTTTCCTCTTCCCATCTCTCTCCTCCCCCTCTATCTTCCTATTTTTCTCCCCTCTCTCTCTTTCCCTACTGTTCTCTCTCTCTTCCTCCTTCCATCTCTCTCCTCCATATCTCATCTCTCTCCATCTATTTCAAAATGTCCCCCCCCCCCCCTGTAGGTATTGGAGGTGGTTCGGTCCAACTATGACACGTTGACCCTGAAGCTGCAGGATGGTCTGGACCAGTTTGAGAGATACTCTGAACAACCCAAGGAGGCTGCCTTCTTTAAAGAACTGGTGAGAGGGAACAGAATAAACACACACAGTACCAAGGACATGATACATGGGACATGATACATGCTTGTATTGGTAAAGTTGGTGTCTCACTCATAGTCCTGCACAATTAGTTGAATTCACATCAAATTGTCAATGTAGTGTCATTTTTTGTCGTCTCCCTGACTTCTTGTGACTGCTTCCCTCACACCAAGCCCCGCCCCCTGTCAATCAAGCAGCACAGTTCTTCCTCGCTGTCGAGTCCACTATTAGTTTGCTATTCTGTCAGGTTCACTATTAGTTTGCTGTTCTCTCAGGTTCACTATTAGTTTGCTGTTCTGTCAGGTTCACTATTAGTTTGCTGTTCTGTCGGGTTCACTTTTAGTTTGCTGTTCTGTCGGGTTCACTATTAGTTTGCTGTTCTGTCGGGTTCACTATTAGTTTGCTGTTCTGTCAGGTTCACTATTAGTTTGCTATTCTGTCAGGTTCACTATTAGTTTTGCTGTTCTGTCAGGTTCACTTTTAGTTTGCTGTTCTGTCAGGTTCACTTTTAGTTTGCTGTTCTGTCGGGTTCACTATTAGTTTGCTGTTCTGTCAGGTTCACTATTAGTTTGCTATTCTGTCGGGTTCACTATTAGTTTGCTATTCTGTCAGGTTCACTATTAGTTTGCTATTCTGTCGGGTTCACTATTAGTTTGCTATTCTGTCAGGTTCACTATTAGTTTGCTGTTCTCTCAGGTTCACTATTAGTTTGCTGTTCTGTCGGGTTCACTATTAGTTTGCTGTTCTGTCAGGTTCACTATTAGTTTGCTATTCTGTCAGGTTCACTATTAGTTTGCTATTCTGTCGGGTTCACTATTAGTTTGCTATTCTGTCAGGGTCACTATTAGTTTGCTGTTCTGTCAGGTTCACTATTAGTTTGCTGTTCTGTCAGGTTCACTAATAGTTTGCTATTCTGTCGGGTTCACTATTAGTTTGCTATTCTGTCAGGGTCACTATTAGTTTGCTGTTCTGTCAGGTTCACTATTAGTTTGCTGTTCTGTCAGGTTCACTAATAGTTTGCTATTCTGTCGGGTTCACTATTAGTTTGCTATTCTGTCAGGGTCACTATTAGTTTGCTATTCTGTCAGGGTCACTATTAGTTTGCTGTTCTGTCAGGTCAGATCCAGGCAGATTGTTCCAAACTAGAACGATGCTCCTTTCCACTTTTCTTCTTAATTCTAATCATTCTATTTCTAGGATTCCAAGTGTTTTGATCTTTATTACACGTCAAATCACAATTATTTTGTTGCCCGTATCATGCAGCCCTACTCACTCTCTCTCTCTCCCCCTCCCCATCTCTCTCTCTCTCTCTCTCTCCCCCCCCCCTCTCTCTCTCTCTCGCTCTCCCCCAACTCTCTCTCTCTCTCTCTCCCCCTCTCTCTTTCTCTCTTTCCCCCTCCCCATCTCTCTCTCTCTCTCTCCCCCTCTCTCTCTCTCTCTCTCCCCACTCTCTCTCTCCCCCTCGCTCTCTCTCTCTCTCTCTCTTTCCCCCCATCTCTTTCTCTCTCCCCCATCTCTCTCTCTCTGTTCTCTCTCTCCCTCCCTCTCTCTCTACCCCTCTCTCCCTCTCTCTCTCTCTCTCTCTCTCTCCCCCTCTCTCTCTCTTTCTCTCCCCCCATCTCTCTCTCTCTCCCTCTCTCTCTCTCCCTCTCTCTCTCTCTCTCTCTCTCTCTCCCCCATCTCTCTTTCTCTCTCCCCCATCTCTCTCTCTCTCTCCCTCTCTCTCTCTCCCCCTCTCTCTCTCTCTTTCTCTCTCTCTCTCCCCCCCTCTCTCTCTCTCTAGGTTCGCTCCATCAGTCTGAATGTGAGGAAGAATGTGTCTCTGAACACACTGAGTCAGGACCTCCTGCTCAAAGAGTTCTCCACCATCTCCTGAGAGACACATGTATATTCCTCACCCCCTGACCCTATCTGACTACACACACACGCCTCTGTCTGACGACACACACACGCCTCTGTCTGACTACACACACGCCTCTGTCTGACTACACACACACCCTCTATCTGACTACACACACACGCCTCTGTCTGACTACACACACACCCCTCCCTCCTCACCCATCCACACACCCCCCTCTCAAAGAGTTCTCCACCATCTCCTGAGAGACACATGTATATTCCTCACCCCCCTGACCCTATCTGACTACACACACACCCCTCTATCAGACTACACACACACGCCTCTGTCTGACTACACACACACGCCTCTGTCTGACGACACACACACTCCTCTATCTGACTACACACTCCTCTATCTGACTACACACACACCCCTCTATCTGACTACACACACACCCCTCCCTCCTCACCCATCCACACACCGGAGAGGGAGGGTCACA
This sequence comes from Oncorhynchus masou masou, assembly GCF_036934945.1. Taxonomy (NCBI): domain Eukaryota; kingdom Metazoa; phylum Chordata; class Actinopteri; order Salmoniformes; family Salmonidae; genus Oncorhynchus; species Oncorhynchus masou. The sequence goes on from NW_027004465.1 coordinate 87,588, forward strand.
CATCTCTCCCCCACTGCCTCACCTCTCTCTCTCCCCACCTGCCCTACACACACCTCTCCCCCACTGCCTCACCTCTCTCTCTCCCCGCCTGCCCTACACACATCTCTCCCCCACTGCCTCACCTCTCTCTCTCCCCACCTGCCCTACACACACCTCTCCTCCACTGCCTCACCTCTCTCTCTCCCCACCTGCCCTACACACACCTCTCCTCCACTACCTCACCTCTCTCTCTCCCCACCTGCCCTACACACACCTCTCCTCCACTACCTCACCTCTCTCTCTCCCCACCTGCCCTACACACACCATACTACTCTGGGGTTGACCTGGCTGACTGGTGGGGTTTGTCTGGAAATCTGTGCTATACGCCATGTGTGAGTGGTTTCTGTCTAAAGAGATGTGTGAGCGCTATTACTACATTGTGTTTGTGTGTGTATATTGGCAGGACTGTTACCAGACTGATCCATGCAAATATCCAATCTCCTTCCCAAATTGCACCCTATTCCCTATATAGTGTACTACGTCTGGTAGTGCACTATAACTTTTGGTAGTGCACTATATAGGGAATAGGGTGCCGTTGTGGGAGGCTGTCGTTGTAACATTGTAACATCTGTTGTTAAACTGATCATTGGATTGATTGAATGATTTTTCTTCTTTGTTTTTGTTGTTGAAAAAACCCTTTTAGTTCTAAAAATGTACATTTGGTTGTTTGTTTTCTCTGCTCTGTTGGTTGGCCTTCCGTTACTAGGCAACCGATCCATCCATGTCGTTTGACATGAACGAACGATCCGAGACAACCGCAGTTTGATGTATCAGACATGGAATTTATTTTTCTCTCGGATTCAGAAAAAATAAGAAAATGAAAGAAATACAGACAAAAACAAGCAAAAGTGTTTCCTGTTTCCTGTTTCCTGGTGACTGAATGTTTATATGGGAGCTAAAACCTTTTCATTTTCTTCACGTTTTGAATACATCCTATTTTTCTCTCTTTTCATCTTGAGAATACATTTGCCCTAACCTCATACGACCATCCTGATATCACACGCTTCCAATCTGTTTTGCAACACGGATGAAATGAAGTGAGACTCAGCGGTCAGGATGGTCGTATGAGGCTTCATTCACACAGCCGATAAGGACAGTATGGCAGCCATTTTGACAAGTGGCTACATACGTAGGCTATGTTTACAAGCTCGCTGTATTCTCAACCGTGGTGACGTCCAGCATTAACAGACTCATGGAGCCGGGGTGAAGTTTCCCCTGAATGCTGATCCTGGGGCAGCGTAGCATTGTCCCCAATAACGGTTAAGGTTATGATTGGGGAGGGCAAGCTGATCCTAGATCTGTACTTAGGGGAAACTTCACCCCGGCGCTAGTTGATCTTTAAGGTCACAAAAGCTGTTTTCGGGTAACGTTGCACAACATTTGTGATCTTGAACAAAGCGCTGCACAAGAGATTTCTCTGAGGACCCTAGTATTGAAGATGGATAAACAAACAAATTATGCAACGCTCTCTTTTCTCTCTCTTTATTTGACGGTAGGATTCTCTCTCTTCCTCTCTAACTCCTGTAGCTAGTAGTGTTATTTGTCTGTTTGTCTTTTAAAAATAAAAGTTTGTTTCCTACTCCTCACTTCCTGTGGCGTCCCTGCTTTGTTAAGGACAAGACAGACCGCTCGGACCAATGCTACAAATAACCTCTGACCTCAGAACGTTGACTGTTTTCTGTTCTGTTCATTTCCCCATGATTTTCCGGGTTAAATCGTCACTGTTCGTCGACACCCAGCAGGCGATCTACTGCGCACCGCCAACGGTCCTTATGGTCTGTTATCACCGCCAACGGTCCTTATGGTCTGTTATCACAGCCAACAGTCCTTATGGTCTGTTATCACCGCCAACGGTCCTTATGGTCTGTTATCACCGCCAACGGTCCTTATGGTCTGTTATCACAGCCAACGGTCCTTATGGTCTGTTATCACCACCAACGGTCCTTATGGTCTGTTATCACCACCAACGGTCCTTATGGTCTGTTATCACAGCCAACGGTCCTTATGGTCTGTTATCACCGCCAACGGTCCTTATGGTCTGTTATCACCGCCAACGGTCCTTATGGTCTGTTATCACAGCCAACGGTCCTTATGGTCTGTTATCACAGCCAACGGTCCTTATGGTCTGTTATCACCGCCAACGGTCCTTATGGTCTGTTATCACCGCCAACGGTCCTTATGGTCTGTTAACAACGCCAACGGTCCTTATGGTCTGTTATCACCGCCAACGGTCCTTATGGTCACCATTAATGTGTTGTGGTTTAAATATGGAGACCTTTTCCTGTCACCATTAATGTGACTTGTTATGACTATTCAGACACAGAGAAGTGGATCAGACCAGCACCATTCTAACCTTGAGATTTTATTCATCCCTACGAACCTTTATCTATTAGCGTTGCCCTTTTGTGTCGTGGTTTTTGGGTTGATGTAGAGTGTGAGTCTGCCTGTAAGTTCTCCCACTTAAATATGAGAGAGGCCTGTAGTTTTCATCATAGCTCCACTTCAACAATGACAAACAAAATTAGAAGAAGAAAAATCCAGAAAATCACATTGTAGGATTTTTAATGAATTTATTTGCAAATTATGGTGGAAAATAAGTATTTGGTCACCTACAAATAAGCAAGATTTCTGGCTCTCACAGACCTGTAACTTCTTCTTTAAGAGGCTCCTCTGTCCTCCACTCGTTACCTGTATTAATGGCACCTGTTTGAACTTGTTATCAGTATAAAAGACACCTGTCCACAACCTCAGTCACATTCCAAACTCCACTATGGCCAAGACCAAAGAGCTTTCAAAGGACACCAGAAACAAAATTGTAGACCTGCACCAGGCTGGGAAGACTGAATCTGTAATAGGTAAGCAGCTTGGTTTGAAGAAATCAACTTTGGGAGCAATTATAAGGAAATGGAAGACATACAAGACCACTGATAATCTCCCTTGATCTGGGGCTCCACGCAAGATCTCACCCCGTGGGGTCAAAATGACCACAAGAACGGTGAGCAAAAATCCCAGAACCACACGGGGGGACCTAGTGAATGACCTGCAGAGAGCTGGGACCAAAGTAACAAAGCCTACTGTCAGTAACACACTACGCCGCCAGGGACTCAAATCCTGCAGTGCCAGACATGTCCCCCTGCTTAAGCCAGTACATGTCCAGGCCTGTCTGAAGTTTGCTGGAGAGCATTTGGATGATCCAGAAGAAGATTGGGAGAATGCCATATGGTCAGATGAAACCAAACCTTTTGGTAAAAACTCAACTCGTTGTGTTTGGAGGACAAAGAATGCTGAGTTGCATCCAAAAAACACCATACCTACTGTGAAGCATGGGGGTGGAAACATCATGCTTTGGGGCTGTTTTTCTGCAAAGGGACCAGGACGACAGATCCGTGTAAAAGAAAGAATGAATGGGGCCATGTATCGTGAGATTTTGAGTGAAAACCTTCTTCCATCAGCAAGGGCATTGAAGATGAAACATGGCTGGGTCTTTCAGCATGACAATGATTCCAAACACACCGCCCGGGCAACGAAGGAGTGGCTTTGTAAGAAGTATTTCAAGGTCCTGGAGTGGACTAGCCAGTCTCCAGATCTCAATTCCTTAGACAATCTTTGGAGGGAGTTGAAAGTCCGTGTTGCCCAGCAACAGCCCCAAAACATCACTGCTCTAGAGGAGATCTGCGTGGAGGAATGGGCCAAAATACCAACAACAGTGTGTGAAAACCTTGTGCAGACTTACAGAAAACGTTTGACCTCTGTCATTGCCAACAAAGGGTATATATAGTATTGAGATAAACTTTTGTTATTGACCAAATTCTTATTTTCCACCATAATTTGCAAATAAATTCATTAAAAATCCTACAATGTGATTTCTCATTTTGTCTGTCATAGTTGAAGGGTACCCATGATGAAAATTACAGGCCTCTCTCATCTTTTTAAGTGGGAGACCTTGCACAATTGGTGGCTGACTAAATACTTTTTTGCCCCACTGTATGCTTTTATTAATGTCCCAAATGACAGGCTATTCCCTACGTAGTGCACCCTATTCCCTAATTTAAACCAAGGCCCGACCCCATAGTGTTGTGACTCCCTGTGGATCCCAAGGTGGTTTTCCTGTTTTAGTTACACTAGACATTTACATTGAGAGTTAAAGCCTCTTAACAATGGTCTCTGGAAAAGATGCTGCTGGATACACTACAATCTCTCTTTCTCCCTCTCTCCTCTTCTCTCTTTCTCCCTCTCTCCTCTTCTCTCTTTCTCCCTCTCTCCTCTTCTCTCTTTCTCCCTCTCTCCTCTTCTCTCTTTCTCCCTCTCTCCTCTTCTCCCTCTCTCCCTCTCTCCTCTTCTCTCTTTCTCTCTCTCTCCTCTTCTCTCTTTCTCCCTCTCTCCTCTTCTCTCTTTCTCCCTCTCTCCTCTTCTCTCTCTCCTCTTCTCTCTTTCTCTCTCTTTCTCTCTCTCTCCTCTTCTCTCTTTCTCCCTCTCTCCTCTTCTCCCTCTCTCCCTCTCTCCTCTTCTCTCTTTCTCTCTCTCTCCTCTTCTCTCTTTCTCCCTCTCTCCTCTTCTCTCTTTCTCCCTCTCGCCTCCTCTCTCGCCTCTTCTCTCTTTCTCTCTCTTTCTCTCTCTCTCCTCTTCTCTCTTTCCCTCTCTCCTCTTCTCTCTTTCCCTCTCTCCTCTTCTCTCTTTCTCCCTCTCTCCTCTTCTCTCTTTCTCCCTCTCTCCTCTTCTCTCTTTCCCTCTCTCTCCTCTTCTCTCTTTCTCCCTCTCTCCTCTTCTCTCTTTCTCCCTCTCTCCTCTTCTCTTTCTCCCTCTCTCCTCTTCTCTCTTTCCCTCTCTCTCCTCTTCTCTCTTTCTCCCTCTCTCCTCTTCTCTCTTTCTTTCTCTCTCTCTCCTTCTCTCTTTCACCTCCTCTCTTTCTCCCTCTCCTCTTCTCTTTCTCCCTCTCTTTCTCTCTCTCTCCTATTCTCTCTTTCTCTCTCTCCTCTTCTCTCTTTCTCTCTCTCTCCTCTTCTCTCTTTCTCTCTCTCTCCTCTTCTCTCTTTCTCTCTCTCTCCCTCTCTCTCTCTCTCTCTCTCTCTCTCTCTCTCCTCTTCTCTCTTTCTCTCTCTCCTCTTCTCTCTTTCTCCCTCTCTCCTCTTCTCTCTTTCTCCCTCTCTCCTCTTCTCTCTCTCCTCTTCTCTCTTTCTCCCTCTCCTCTCTCTCCTCCAATCTTTACCTCCCTACGTCCTTCCCATGGTGAAGGTAATTAGTTGTTACACTGATAAACTTTGTCCTCTAGCGCTTTTTCTAATGATGTTACACACACACACACACACATACACACACACAGCTTTGCAAACAGTTTGTATAACCGCAAAGGACAAAAACTATTTCTAAACACTAAATGTTAATCTTTAAAGCAAAAAATAAGTGTTTTCCGCTCTCTCTCTCACCCCCCCTCTCTCTCCCTATCACTCACCCCCCCTCTCTCCCTCTCTCACCCCCCCTCAATCTCTCTCTCTCACTCACCCCCCCCTCTCTCCCTCTCTCCCTCTCTCACCCCCCCTCAATCTCTCTCTCTCACTCATCTCTCCCTCTCTCACCCCCTCAATCTCTCTCTCTCACTCACCCCCCCCCTCTCTCTCCCTCTCTCACCCCCTCAATCTCTCTCACTCACCCCCCCCCTCTCTCCCTCTCTCACCCCCCTCAATCTCTCTCTCTCTCTCACTCACCCCCCCTCTCTCTCCCTCTCTCACCCCCCCTCAATCTCTCTCTATCACTCACCCCCTCTCTCTCCCTCTCTCACCCCCAATCTCTCTCTCTCACTCACCTCCCTCTCTCACCCCCCTCAATCTCTCTCACTCACCCCCCCCCTCTCTCTCCCTCTCTCACCCCCTCTCAATCTCTCTCACTCACCCCCTCTCTCTCCCTCTCTCACCCCCTCAATCTCTCCTCACCCCCCTCTCTCCCTCTCTCACCCCCCTCAATCTCTCTCTCCCCCCCCCCCCCCTCTCTCACCCCCCTTCAATCTCTCTCTCTCACTCACCCCCTCCCTCTCACCCCCTCTCAATCTCTCTCTCACACCCCCTCTCTCTCCCTCCCCTCAATCTCTCTCACTCAATCTCTCTCCCTCTCTCACCCCCTCAATCTCTCTCTCACCCCCCCCTCTCTCCCTCTCTCACCCCCCCCTCAACCCCCTCTCTCCCTCTCTCACCCTCATCCCCTTCTCACTCTCCCTCTCTCTCCCTCCCCCTCATCTCTCTCTCTCTCTCTCTCACTCATTCTCTCTCTCACCCCCCCTCTAGTCTGTTCATTTCTCTCTTCTCCTCACCCCACCCCCTCTCTTCTCCCTCTCTCACTTCCTCAATCTCCCTCTCTCACTCACCCCCTCTCTCCCCTCTCTCTCACCCCCAATCTCTCTCTCTCATCCCCTCTCTGACCTCACCCTCCCCTCTCTCTCCCTCTCACTCACCCCCCTCTCATCTCCTCTCTCACTGACCCCCCTTTTCACTCTCCTCACTTCACCCCCCTCCTCTCTCTCTCACCCCCTCACCCCCTCACTCCCCCCTCTCTCCCTCTCTCCCCCCCTCAATCTCTCTCTCTCACTCACCCCTCTCCCTCTCTCACCCCCCCTCAATCTCTCTATCTCACTCACCCCTCTCCTCCCTCTCTCACCCTCAATCTCTCTCTCTCACTCACCCCCTCTCTCTCCCTCTCTCACCCCCCTTCAATCTCTCCTCTCACCCCCCTCTCTCTCCCTCTCTCACCCCCCCCCCTCAATCTCTCTATCTCACTCACCCCCCCTCTCTCTCCCTCTCTCACCCCCTCAATCTCTCCCCTCACTCCCCCCCTCTCTGTTCTCTCACCCCCTCAATCTCTCCTCAATCCCTCTCTCCCTCAATCTCTCTCTCACTCACCCCCCTCTCTCCCTCTCTCACCCCCTCAATCTCTCTCTCTCACTCACCCCCCTCTCTCCTCACCTCTCTCACCCCTTCAATCTCTCTCTCTCTCACCCCCCCCCTCTCCCTCTCTCACCCCCTTCAATCTCTCTATCTCACCACCTCCCCCTCCTCTCCCTCTCTCACCCCCTCAATCTCTCTCTCTCACTCACCCCCTCTCTCTCCCTCTCTCACCCCCTCAATCTCTCTCTCTCTCACTCCCCCCCTCTCCACCCCCTCTCTCTCCCTCTCTCACCCCCTCAATCTCTCTCTCTCACTCACCCCCCCCTCTCTCTCCCTCTCTCACAATCCCTCCTTCAATCTCTCACCCCCTATCTCTATCTCACCTCACCTCCCTCTCTCTCCCTCTCTCACCCCCTCAATCTCTCTCTCACTCCCCCCCCCCCTCTCTCTCCTCTCTCTCACCCCCTCAATCTCTCTCTCTCACTCACCCCCTCAATCTCTC
>NW_027004465.1:97500-151039 GCF_036934945.1 Oncorhynchus masou masou
AGATGGAGAGAGGGATGGAGGGATGAGAGAGAAGTGATGTGAATAGCAGGGAGGGAGAGGGATGGAGGGATGGGACAGAGGTGTTGTGAATAGCAGGGAGGGAGAGAGGGATGGAGGGATGAGAGAGAAGTGTTGTGAATAGCAGGGAGGGAGAGAGGGATGGAGGGATGAGAGAGAAGTGTTGTGAATAGCAGGGACGGAGAGCTAAATGAAACAGGGGTAATGAGCCTTTATCAGTGGACCTGGATTAGAGAAGAAAGGGAAGAGGGGAGAGAAAGAGGAGGATGGAGAGAAAGAGGAGGATGGGGAGGTTGGAGAGAAAGAGGAGGATGGAGAGAAAGGGGAGGATGGAGAGAAAGAGGAGGATGGAGAGAAAGGGGAGGATGGAGAGAAAGAGAAGGATGGAGAGAAAGGGGAGGATGGAGAGAAAGGGCAGGATGGAGAGAAAGAGGAGGATGGAGAGAAAGGGGAGGATGGAGAGAAAGGGGAGGATGGAGAGATGGAGAGAAAGAGGAGGATGGAGAGATGGAGAGAAAGAGGAGGATGGGAGAGAAGAGAGGAGGATGGAGAGATGGAGAGAAAGAGGAGGATGGGAGAGAAGAGAAGGATGGAGAGAAAGGGGAGGATGGAGAGAAAGAGGAGGATGGGAAAGAAAGAGAAGGATGGAGAGAAAGGGGAGGATGGAGAGAAAGAGGAGGATGGAGAGATGGAGAGAAAGAGGAGGATGGGAGAGAAAGAGGAGGATGTAGAGATGGAGAGAAAGAGGAGGATGGAGAGATGGAGAGAAAGAGAAGGATGGGAGAGAAAGAGGAGGATCGAGAGATGGAGAGAAAGAGAAGGATGGAGAGAAAGGGGAGGATGGAGAGAAAGAGGAGGATGGAGAGAAAGTGGAGGATGGAGAGAAAGAGAAGGATGGAGAGAAAGGGGAGGATGGAGAGAAAGTGGAGGATGGAGAGAAAGAGAAGGATGGAGAAAAAGGGGAGGATGGAGAGAAAGTGGAGGACGGAGAGAAAGGGGAGGATGGGAGAAAAAGGGGAGGATGGAGAGATGGAGAGAAAGAGGAGGATGGAGAGAAAGAGGAGGATGGAGAGAAAGAGAAGGATGGAGAGAAAGGGGAGGATGGAGAGAAAGGGGAGGATGGAGAGAAAGTGGAGGATGGAGAGAAAGAGGAGGATGGAGAGATGGAGAGAAAGAGGAGAATGGGAGAGAAAGAGGAGGATGGAGAGATGGAGAGAAAGAGGAGAATGGGAGAGAAAGAGGAGGATGGAGAGATGGAGAGAAAGAGAAGGATGGAGAGAAAGGGGAGGATGGAGAGATGAGGAGGATGGTAGAGAAAGAGGAGGATGGATAGAAAGAGGAGGATGGGAGAAAGAGGGGAGGATGGAGAGATGAGGAGGATGGTAGAGAAAGAGGAGGATGGATAGAAAGAGGAGGATGGGAGAAAAAGGGGAGGATGGAGAAATGGAGAGAAAGGGGAGGATGGAGAGATGGAGAGAAAGGGGAGGATGGAGAGATGGAGAGAAAGAGGAGGATGGAGAGATGGAGAGAAAGGGGAGGATGGAGAGATGGAGAGAAAAGGAGGATGGAGAAAAAGGGGAGGATGGAGAGATGAGGAGGATGGTAGAGAAAGAGGAGGATGGATAGAAAGAGGAGGATGGAGAGAAAGAGGAGGATGGAGAGATGGAGAGAAAGGAGGATGGAGAGATGGAGAGAAAGAGGAGGATGGAGAGATGGAGAGAAAGGGGAGGATGGAGAGATGGAGAGAAAGGGGAGGATGGAGAGATGGAGAGAAAGGGGAGGATGGAGAGATGGAGAGAAAGAGGAGGATGGAGAGATGGAGAGAAAGGGGAGGATGGAGAGATGGAGAGAAAGAGAAGGATGGAGAGAAAGGGGAGGATGGAGAGATGAGGAGGATGGTAGAGAAAGAGGAGGATGGATAGAAAGAGGAGGATGGAGAGAAAGAGGAGGATGGAGAGATGGAGAGAAAGAGGAGGATGGAGAGATGGAGAGAAAGAGGAGGATGGAGAGATGGAGAGAAAGGGGAGGATGGAGAGACGGAGAGAAAGGGGAGGATGGAGAGATGGAGAGAAAGAGGAGGATGGAGAGAAAGGGGAGGATGGAGAGATGGAGAGAAAGAGAAGGATGGAGAGAAAGGGGAGGATGGAGAGATGAGGAGGATGGTAGAGAAAGAGGAGGATGGATAGAAAGAGGAGGATGGGAGAAAGAGGGGAGGATGGAGAGATGAGGAGGATGGTAGAGAAAGAGGAGGATGGATAGAAAGAGGAGGATGGGAGAAAAAGGGGAGGATGGAGAAATGGAGAGAAAGGGGAGGATGGAGAGATGGAGAGAAAGGGGAGGATGGAGAGATGGAGAGAAAGAGGAGGATGGAGAGATGGAGAGAAAGGGGAGGATGGAGAGATGGAGAGAAAGAGGAGGATGGAGAAAAAGGGGAGGATGGAGAGATGAGGAGGATGGTAGAGAAAGAGGAGGATGGATAGAAAGAGGAGGATGGAGAGAAAGAGGAGGATGGAGAGATGGAGAGAAAGAGGAGGATGGAGAGATGGAGAGAAAGAGGAGGATGGAGAGATGGAGAGAAAGGGGAGGATGGAGAGATGGAGAGAAAGGGGAGGATGGAGAGATGGAGAGAAAGAGGAGGATGGAGAGATGGAGAGAAAGGGGAGGATGGAGAGATGGAGAGAAAGAGAAGGATGGAGAGAAAGGGGAGGATGGAGAGATGAGGAGGATGGTAGAGAAGAGGAGGATGGATAGAAAGAGGAGGATGGAGAGAAGAGGAGGATGGAGAGATGGAGAGAAAGAGGAGGATGGAGAGATGGAGAGAAAGGGGAGGATGGAGAGACGGAGAGAAAGGGGAGGATGGAGAGATGGAGAGAAAGAGGAGGATGGAGAGATGGAGAGAAAGGGGAGGATGGAGAGACGGAGAGAAAGGGGAGGATGGAGAGATGGAGAGAAAGAGGAGGATGGAGAGATGGAGAGAAAGGGGAGGATGGAGAGATGGAGAGAAAGAGGAGGATGGAGAGATGGAGAGAAAGAGGAGGATGGGAGAGAAAAGGAGGATGGAGAGATGGAGAGAAAGAGGAGGATGGGAGAGAAAGAGAAGGATGGAGAGAAAGGGGAGGATGGAGAGAAAGAGGAGGATGGGAAAGAAAGAGAAGGATGGAGAGAAAGGGGAGGATGGAGAGAAAGAGGAGGATGGAGAGATGGAGAGAAAGAGGAGGATGGGAGAGAAAGAGGAGGATGGAGAGATGGAGAGAAAGAGGAGGATGGAGAGATGGAGAGAAAGAGAAGGATGGGAGAGAAAGAGGAGGATCGAGAGATGGAGAGAAAGAGAAGGATGGAGAGAAAGGGGAGGATGGAGAGAAAGAGGAGGATGGAGAAAAAGGGGAGGATGGGAGAAAAAGGGGAGGATGGAGAGATGGAGAGAAAGGGGAGGATGGTGAGATGGAGAGAAAGAGGAGGATGGAGAGATGGAGAGAAAGGGGAGGATGGAGAGATGGAGAGAAAGAGGAGGATGGAGAGATGGAGAGAAAGGGGAGGATGGAGAGATGGAGAGAAAGAGGAGGATGGAGAAAAAGAGAAGGATGGATAGAAAGGGGAGGATGGAGAGATGGAGAGAAAGAGGAGGATGGAGAGAAAGAGGTGGATGGAGAGATGGAGAGAAAGGGGAGGATGGAGAGATGGAGAGAAAGGAGGAGGATGGAGAGATGGAGAGAAAGGGGAGGATGGAGAGATGGAGAGAAAGAGGAGGATGGAGAGATGGAGAGAAAGGGGAGGATGGAGAGATGGAGAGAAAGAGGAGGATGGAGAAAAGAGAAGGATGGAGAGAAAGGGGAGGATGGAGAGATGGAGAGAAAGAGGAGGATGGAGAGATGGAGAAGGATGGAGAGATGGAGAAGGATGGAGAGAAAGGGGAGGATGGAGAGAAAGGGGAGGATGGAGAGAAAGAGGAGGATGGAGAGAAAGAGGAGGATGGAGAGATGGAGAGAAAGGGGAGGATGGAGAGATGGAGAGAAAGGGGAGGATGGTGAGATGGAGAGAAAGAGGAGGATGGAGAGATGGAGAGAAAGGGGAGGATGGTGAGATGGAGAGAAAGAGGAGGATGGAGAGATGGAGAGAAAGGGGAGGATGGAGAGATGGAGAGAAAGAGGAGGATGGAGAGATGGAGAGAAAGGGGAGGATGGAGAGATGGAGAGAAAGAGGAGGATGGAGAAAAGAGAAGGATGGATAGAAAGGGGAGGATGGAGAGATGGGAGAAAGAGGAGGATGGAGAGAAAGAGGAGGATGGAGAGATGGAGAGAAAGGGGAGGATGGAGAGATGGAGAGAAAGAGGAGGATGGAGAGATGGAGAGAAAGGGGAGGATGGAGAGATGGAGAGAAAGAGGAGGATGGAGAGATGGAGAGAAAGGGGAGGATGGAGAGATGGAGAGAAAGGGGAGGATGGAGAGATGGAGAGAAAGAGGAGGATGGAGAGATGGAGAGAAAGGGGAGGATGGAGAGATGGAGAGAAAGAGAAGGATGGAGAGAAAGGGGAGGATGGAGAGATGAGGAGGATGGTAGAGAAAGAGGAGGATGGATAGAAAGAGGAGGATGGAGAGAAAGAGGAGGATGGAGAGATGGAGAGAAAGAGGAGGATGGAGAGATGGAGAGAAAGGGGAGGATGGAGAGACGGAGAGAAAGGGGAGGATGGAGAGATGGAGAGAAAGAGGAGGATGGAGAGATGGAGAGAAAGGGGAGGATGGAGAGACGGAGAGAAAGGGGAGGATGGAGAGATGGAGAGAAAGAGGAGGATGGAGAGATGGAGAGAAAGGGGAGGATGGAGAGATGGAGAGAAAGAGGAGGATGGAGAGATGGAGAGAAGAGGAGGATGGGAGAGAAAGAGGAGGATGGAGAGATGGAGAGAAAGAGGAGGATGGGAGAGAAAGAGAAGGATGGAGAGAAAGGGGAGGATGGAGAGAAAGAGGAGGATGGGAAAGAAAGAGAAGGATGGAGAGAAAGGGGAGGATGGAGAGAAAAGGAGGATGGAGAGATGGAGAGAAAGAGGAGGATGGGAGAGAAAGAGGAGGATGGAGAGATGGAGAGAAAGAGGAGGATGGAGAGATGGAGAGAAAGAGAAGGATGGGAGAGAAAAGGAGGATCGAGAGATGGAGAGAAAGAGAAGGATGGAGAGAAAGGGGAGGATGGAGAGAAAGAGGAGGATGGAGAAAAAGGGGAGGATGGGAGAAAAAGGGGAGGATGGAGAGATGGAGAGAGGGGAGGATGGTGAGATGGAGAGAAAGAGGAGGATGGAGAGATGGAGAGAAAGGGGAGGATGGAGAGATGGAGAGAAAGAGGAGGATGGAGAGATGGAGAGAAAGGGGAGGATGGAGAGATGGAGAGAAAGAGGAGGATGGAGAAAAAGAGAAGGATGGATAGAAAGGGAGGATGGAGAGATGGAGAGAAAGAGGAGGATGGAGAGAAAGAGGTGGATGGAGAGATGGAGAGAAAGGGGAGGATGGAGAGATGGAGAGAAAGAGGAGGATGGAGAGATGGAGAGAAAGGGGAGGATGGAGAGATGGAGAGAAAGAGGAGGATGGAGAGATGGAGAGAAAGGGGAGGATGGAGAGATGGAGAGAAAGAGGAGGATGGAGAAAGAGAAGGATGGAGAGAAAGGGGAGGATGGAGAGATGGAGAGAAAGAGGAGGATGGAGAGATGGAGAAGGATGGAGAGATGGAGAAGGATGGAGAAAAGGAGGATGGAGAGAAAGGGGAGGATGGAGAGAAAGAGGAGGATGGAGAGAAAGAGGAGGATGGAGAGATGGAGAGAAAGGGGAGGATGGAGAGATGGAGAGAAGGGGAGGATGGTGAGATGGAGAGAAAGAGGAGGATGGAGAGATGGAGAGAAAGGGGAGGATGGTGAGATGGAGAGAAAGAGGAGGATGGAGAGATGGAGAGAAAGGGGAGGATGGAGAGATGGAGAGAAAGAGGAGGATGGAGAGATGGAGAGAAAGGGGAGGATGGGAGATGGAGAGAAAGAGGAGGATGGAGAAAAAGAGAAGGATGGATAGAAAGGGGAGGATGGAGAGATGGAGAGAAAGGAGGATGGAGAGAAGAGAGGATGGAGAGAAAGGGGGAGGAGGATGGAGAGATGGAGAGAAAGGGGAGGATGGAGAGATGGAGAGAAAGAGGAGGATGGAGAGATGGAGAGAAAGGGGAGGATGGAGAGATGGAGAGAAAGAGGAGGATGGAGAGGATGGAGAGAAAGGGAGGATGGAGAGATGGAGAGAAAGAGGAGGATGGAGAGATGGAGAAGGATGAGATGGAGAAGGATGGAGAGAAAGGGGAGGATGGAGAGAAAGGGGAGGATGGAGAGAAAAGGAGGATGGAGAGAAGAGGAGGATGGAGAGAAAGAGGAGGATGGAGAGAGTGGAGGATGGGAGAAAGAGGAGGATGGAGAGATGGAGAGAAAGAGGAGGATGGAGAGAAAGAGGAGGATGGAGAGATGGAGAGAAAGGGGAGGATGGAGAGATGGAGAGGAGGAGGATGGAGAGATGGAAGAAAGGAGGATGGAGAGAAAGAGGAGGATGAGATGGAGAAAGGGGAGGATGGAGAGATGGAGAGAAAGAGGAGGATGGAGAAGGATGGAGAGAAAGGGGAGGATGGAGAGATGGAGAGAAGGAGGAGGATGGAGAGATGGGAGGATGGAGAGAAAGGGGAGGATGGAGAGGAGGATGGAGAGAAAGGGGAGGATGGGAGAAAGAGGAGGATGGAGAGAAAGAGGAGGATGGAGAGAAAGAGGAGGATGGAGAGAAAGTGGAGGATGGAGAGAAAGAGGAGGATGGAGAGATGGAGAGAAAGAGGAGGATGGTAGAGAAAGATGAGGATGGAGAGATGGAGAGAAAGAGGAGGATGGAGAGATGGAGAGAAAGAGAAGGATGGGAGAGAAAGAGGAGGATCGAGAGATGGAGAGAAAGAGGAGGATGGAGAAAAAGGGGAGGATGGGAGAAAAAGGGGAGGATGGAGAGATGGAGAGAAAGGGGAGGATGGAGAGATGGAGAGAAAGAGGAGGATGGAGAAAAAGGGGAGGATGGAGGATGAGGAGGATGGTAGAGAAAGAGGAGGATGGATAGGAGGAGGATGGAGAGAAAGAGGAGGATGGAGAGATGGAGAGAAAGAGGAGGATGGAGAGATGGAGAGAAAGAGGAGGATGGAGAGATGGAGAGAAAGGGGAGGATGGAGAGAAAGAGGAGGATGGAGAGATGGAGAGAAAGGGGAGGATGGAGAGATGGAGAGAAAGAGGAGGATGGAGAGATGGAGAGAAAGGGGAGGATGGAGAGAAAGAGGAGGATGGAGAGATGGAGAGAAAGGGGAGGATGGAGAGATGGAGAGAAAGAGGAGGATGGAGAAAAAGAGAAGGATGGAGAGAAAGGGGAGGATGGAGAGATGGAGAGAAAGAGGAGGATGGAGAGATGGAGAAGGATGGAGAGAAAGGGGAGGATGGAGAGAAAGGGGAGGATGGAGAGAAAGGGGAGGATGGAGAGAAAGAGGAGGATGGAGAGAAAGAGGAGGATGGAGAGAAAGAGGAGGATGGAGAGAAAGTGGAGGATGGAGAGAAAGAGGAGGATGGAGAGATGGAGAGAAAGAGGAGGATGGGAGAGAAAGATGAGGATGGAGAGATGGAGAGAAAGAGGAGGATGGAGAGATGGAGAGAAAGAGAAGGATAGGAGAGAAAGAGGAGGATCGAGAGATGGGAGAAAGAGGAGGATGGAGAAAAAGGGGAGGATGGGAGAAAAAGGGGAGGATGGAGAGATGGAGAGAAAGGGGAGGATGGAGAGATGGAGAGAAAGAGGAGGATGGAGAAAAGGGGAGGATGGAGAGATGAGGAGGATGGTAGAGGAGGATGGATAGAAAGAGGAGGATGGAGAGAAAGAGGAGGATGGAGAGATGGAGAGAAAAGGAGGATGGAGAGATGGAGAGAAAGAGGAGGATGGAGAGATGGAGAGAAAGGGGAGGATGGAGAGATGGAGAGAAAGGGGAGGATGGAGAGATGGAGAGAAAGAGGAGGATGGAGAGATGGAGAGAAAGGGGAGGATGGAGAGATGGAGAGAAAAGAAGGATGGAGAGAGGGGGAGGATGGAGAGATGAGGAGGATGGTAGAGAAAGAGGAGGATGGATAGAAAGAGGAGGATGGAGAGAAAGAGGAGGATGGAGAGATGGAGAGAAAGAGGAGGATGGAGAGATGGAGAGAAAGGGGAGGATGGAGAGACGGAGAGAAAGGGGAGGATGGAGAGATGGAGAGAAAGAGGAGGATGGAGAGATGGAGAGAAAGGGGAGGATGGAGAGACGGAGAGAAAGGGGAGGATGGAGAGATGGAGAGAAAGAGGAGGATGGAGAGATGGAGAGAAAGGGGAGGATGGAGAGATGGAGAGAAAGAGGAGGATGGAGAGATGGAGAGAAAGAGGAGGATGGGAGAGAAAGAGGAGGATGGAGAGATGGAGAGAAAGAGGAGGATGGGAGAGAAAGAGAAGGATGGAGAGAAAGGGGAGGATGGAGAGAAAGAGGAGGATGGGAAAGAAAGAGAAGGATGGAGAGAAAGGGGAGGATGGAGAGAAAGAGGAGGATGGAGAGATGGAGAGAAAGAGGAGGATGGGAGAGAAAGAGTAGGATGGAGAGATGGAGAGAAAGAGGAGGATGGAGAGATGGAGAGAAAGAGAAGGATGGGAGAGAAAGAGGAGGATCGAGAGATGGAGAGAAAGAGAAGGATGGAGAGAAAGGGGAGGATGGAGAGAAAGAGGAGGATGGAGAAAAAGGGGAGGATGGGAGAAAAAGGGGAGGATGGAGAGATGGAGAGAAAGGGGAGGATGGTGAGATGGAGAGAAAAGGAGGATGGAGAGATGGAGAGAAAGGGGAGGATGGAGAGATGGAGAGAAAGAGGAGGATGGAGAGATGGAGAGAAAGGGGAGGATGGAGAGATGGAGAGAAAGAGGAGGATGGAGAAAAAGAGAAGGATGGATAGAAAGGGGAGGATGGAGAGATGGAGAGAAAGAGGAGGATGGAGAGAAAGAGGAGGATGGAGAGATGGAGAGAAAGGGGAGGATGGAGAGATGGAGAGAAAGAGGAGGATGGAGAGATGGAGAGAAAGGGAGGATGGAGAGAGGGAGAGAAAGAGGAGGATGGAGAGATGGAGAGAAAGGGGAGGATGGAGAGATGGAGAGAAAGAGGAGGATGGAGAAAAAGAGAAGGATGGAGAGAAAGGGGAGGATGGAGAGATGGAGAGAAAGAGGAGGATGGAGAGATGGAGAAGGATGGAGAGATGGAGAAGGATGGAGAGAAAGGGGAGGATGGAGAGAAAGGGGAGGATGGAGAGAAAGAGGAGGATGGAGAGAAAGAGGAGGATGGAGAGATGGAGAGAAAGGGGAGGATGGAGAGATGGAGAGAAAGGGGAGGATGGTGAGATGGAGAGAAAGAGGAGGATGGAGAGATGGAGAGAAAGGGAGGATGGTGAGATGGAGAGAAAGAGGAGGATGGAGAGATGGAGAGAAAGGGGAGGATGGAGAGATGGAGAGAAAGAGGAGGATGGAGAGATGGAGAGAAAGGGGAGGATGGAGAGATGGAGAGAAAGAGGAGGATGGAGAAAAAGAGAAGGATGGATAGAAAGGGGAGGATGGAGAGATGGAGAGAAAGAGGAGGATGGAGAGAAAGAGGAGGATGGAGAGATGGAGAGAAAGGGGAGGATGGAGAGATGGAGAGAAAGAGGAGGATGGAGAGATGGAGAGAAAGGGGAGGATGGAGAGATGGAGAGAAAAGGAGGAGGATGGAGAGAAAGGGGAGGATGGAGAGATGGAGAGAAAGGGGAGGATGGAGGATGGAGAGAAAGGGGAGGATGGAGAGATGGAGAGAAGGGAGGATGGAGATGGAGAAGGATGGGAGAGAGGATGGAGAAAGGAGGATGGAGAGAGGGGAGGATGGGAGAAAGAGGATGGAGAGAAAGGGGAGGATGGAGAGAAAGAGGAGGATGGAGAGATGGAGAGAAGGATGGAGGATGGAGAGGATGGAGAGAAGAGGAGGATGGAGAGAAAGGAAGGAGGATGGAGGATGGAGAGAAAGGGGAGGATGGGAGATGGAGAGAAAGAGGAGGATGGAGAGATGGAGAGAAAGAGGAGGATGGAGAGATGGAGAAGGATGAGAGGATGGAGAGAGGATGGAGAGAAAGGGGAGGATGGAGAGATGGAGAGAAGAGATGGGAGGATGGAGAGATGGAAGAAAGGGGAGGATGGAGAGAAAGGGGGATGGAGAAAGAGGAGGATGGAGGAGAGAGGATGGAGAGAAAGAGGAGGATGGAGAGAAAGTGGAGGATGGAGAGAAAGAGGAGGATGGAGAGATGGAGAGAAAGAGGAGGATGGGAGAGAAAGAGGAGGATGGAGAGATGGAAGAAAGGGGAGGATGGAGAGATGGAGAGAAAGAGGAGGATGGAGAGATGGAGAGAAAGGGAGGATGGAGAGAAAGAGGAGGATGGAGAGAAGAGAAAGGGGAGGATGGAGAGATGGAGAGAAAGAGGAGGATGGAGAAAAAGAGAGGATGGAGAGAAAGGGGAGGATGGAGAGATGGAGAGAAAGAGGAGGATGGAGAGATGGAGAAGGATGGAGAGAAAGGGGAGGATGGAGAGAAAGGGGAGGATGGAGAGAAAGGGGAGGATGGAGAGAAAGAGGAGGATGGAGAGAAGAGGAGGATGGAGAGAAAGAGGAGGATGGAGAGATGGAGGATGGAAAGGGGAGGATGGAGAGATGGAGAGAAAAGAGGAGGATGGGAGAGAAAGATGAGGATGGAGAGATGGAGAGAAAGAGGAGGATGGAGAGATGGAGAGGATGGGAGAGGAGGAGGGAGAGATGGAGAGAAAGAGGAGGATGGATGGGAGAAAAGGGGAGGATGGAGAGATGGAGAGAAAGGGGAGGATGGAGAGATGGAGAGAAAGAGGAGGATGGAGAAAAAGGGGAGGATGGAGAGAGGAGGAGAGGAGGATGGGAGATAGAAAGAGGAGGATGGAGAGAAAGAGGAGGATGGAGAGAAAGAGGAGGATGGAGAGATGGAGAGAAAGAGGAGGATGGAGAGATGGAGAGAAAGGGGAGGATGGAGAGATGGAGAGAAAGGGGAGGATGGAGAGATGGAGAGAAAGAGGAGGATGGGAGATGGAAGAAAGGGGAGGATGGAGAGATGGAGGATGGAAGAAAGGGGAGGATGGAGAGATGGAGGAGGATGGTAGGGGAGGATGGATGAAAGAGGAGGATGGAGAGAAAGAGGAGGATGGAGAGATGGAGAGAAAGAGGAGGATGGAGAGATGGAGAGAAAGGGGAGGATGGAGAGACGGAGAGAAAGGGGAGGATGGAGAGAAAGAGGAGGATGGGAGATGGAGAGAAAGGGGGATGGGATGGAGGATGGAAAGGGGAGGATGGGGATGGAGAGAAGGGAGGATGGAGAGATGGAGAGAAAGGGGAGGATGGAGAGATGGAGAGAAAGGAGGATGGAGAGATGGAGAGAAGAGGAGGATGGGAGAGAAAGAGGAGGATGGAGAGATGGAGAGAAAGAGGAGGATGGAGAGAAAGAGAAGGATGGAGAGAAAGGGGAGGATGGAGAGAAAGAGGAGGATGGGGAGAAGGATGGAGAGAAAGGGGAGGATGGAGAGATGGAGGATGGAGAGATGGAGAGAAGAGGAGGATGGAGAAAGATAGGATGGAGAGAAAGATGGAGGATGGAGAGAAAGAGAAGGATGGAGAGAAAGGGGGAGGATGGAGAGAAGGATGGAGAGAAAGGGGAGGATGGAGGAGAGGAGGATGGAGAGGGGGAGGATGGGAGAGGGAGGATGGAGAGATGGAGAGAAAGGGTAGGATGGTGAGATGGAGAGAAAGAGGAGGATGGAGAGATGGAGAGAAAGGGGAGGATGGAGAGATGGAGAGAAAGAGGAGGATGGAGAGATGGAGAGAAAGGGAGGATGGAGAGATGGAAGAAAGAGGAGGATGGAGGAGGATGGAGAAAGGGGAGGATGGAGAGATGGAGAGAAAGAGGAGGATGGAGAGAAGAGGAGGATGGAGAGATGGAGAGAAAGGGGAGGATGGAGGATGGATGGAGAGATGGAGAGAAAGGGGAGGATGGATGGAGAGAAGAGGAGGATGGAGAGATGGAGAGAAAGGGGAGGAGGATGGAGAGAAAGAGGAGGATGGAGAAAGAGGATGGAGAGAAAGGGGAGGATGGAGATGGAAGAAAGAGGAGGATGGAGAGATGGAAAGGAGGAGGATGGAGAAGATGGGAGAAAGGGGAGGATGGAGAGAAAGGGGATGGATGGAGAGAAAGAGGAGGATGGAGAGAAAGAGGAGGATGGAGAGATGGAGAGAAAGGGGAGGATGGAGAGATGGAGAGAAAGGGGAGGATGGTGAGATGGAGAGAAAGAGGAGGATGGAGAGATGGAGAGAAAGGGGAGGATGGTGAGATGGAGAGAAAGAGGAGGATGGAGAGATGGAGAGAAAGGGGAGGATGGAGAGATGGAGAGAAGAGGAGGATGGAGAGATGGAGAGAAAGGGGAGGATGGAGAGATGGAGAAAGAGGAGGATGGAGGATGGATAGAAGGGGAGGATGGAGAGATGGAGAGAAGAGGAGGATGGAGAGAAGGAGGATGGGATGGAGAGAAAAGGAGGAGGGAGAGATGGAGAGAAAGAGGAGGATGGAGAGATGGAGAGAAAGAGGAGGATGGAGAGATGGAGAGAAAGAGGAGGATGGAGAGATGGAGAGGATGGATGGAGATGGAGAGAAAGAGGAGGATGGAGAGATGGAGAGAAAGGGGAGGATGGAGAGATGGAGAGAAAGAGGAGGATGGAGAAAAAGAGAAGGATGGAGAGAAAGGGGAGGATGGAGAGATGGAGAGGAGGATGGAGAGGATGGAGAAGGATGGAGAGATGGAGAGAAGGGGAGGATGGAGAGAAAGGGGAGGATGGAGGAGGATGGAGATGGATGGAGAAAGAGGAGGATGGAGAGAAAGAGGAGGATGGAGAGAAAAGGAGGATGGAGAGATGGAGAGAAGAGAGGATGGAGGATGGAGAGAAAGGGGAGGATGGAGAGATGGAGAAGAGGAGGATGGAGAGAAAATGGAGGATGGGAGAGATGGAGAGAAAGGGAGGATGGAGATGGAGAGGATGGAGAGAAAGGGAAAGAGGAGGGATGGAGAAGGATGGAGAGAAAGGGGAGGATGGAGAGAAAGGGGAGGATGGAGAGAAAGGGGGAGGATGGAGAGAGGAGGATGGAGAGAAAGAGGAGGATGGAGAGAAAGAGGAGGATGGGAGGATGGAGAGAAGGATGGAGGATGGGAGGATGGGAGAGAGAGGAGGATGGAGAGATGGAGAGAAGAGGAGGATGGAGAGGGAGGATGGGAGAGAAAGAGGAGGATCGAGATGGAGAGATGGAGAGGATGGAGAAGGGGAGGAGAGGAGGATGGATGAAAGAGGAGGATGGAGAGATGGAGAGAAAGAGGAGGATGGGAGATGGAGAGAAAGGGGAGGAGGATGGAGAGAAAGGGGAGGGGATGGAGAGATGGAGAGAAAGAGGAGGATGGAGAGATGGAGAGAAAGGGGAGGATGGAGAGATGGAGAGGATGGAAGAGGAGGATGGAGGAGAGGAGGAAGAGAAAGAGGAGGATGGATAGAAAGAGGAGGATGGAGAGAAAGAGGAGGATGGAGAGATGGAGAGAAAGAGGAGGATGGAGAGATGGAGAGAAAGGGGAGGATGGAGAGACGGAGAGAAAGGGGAGGATGGAGAGATGGAGATGGAGAGATGGAGAGAAAGGGGAGGATGGAGAGGACGGAGAGAAAGGGGAGGATGGAGGATGGAGAGAAAGAGGAGGATGGAGAGATGGAGAGAAAGGGGAGGATGGAGAGATGGAGAGAAAGGAGGATGGAGAGATGGAGAGAAAGGGGAGGATGGGAGAGAAAGAGGAGGATGGAGAGATGGAGAGAAAGAGGAGGATGGAGAGAAAGAGAAGGATGGAGAGAAAGGGAGGATGGAGAGAAAGAGGAGGATGGGAAAGAGAAAGAGGAGGATGGAGAGAAAGGGGAGGATGGAGAGAAAGGGGAGGATGGAGAGATGGAGAGAAAGAGGAGGATGGAGAGAAAGAGGAGGATGGAGAGATGGAGAGAAAGAGGAGGATGGAGAGATGGAGAGAAAGAGAAGGATGGGAGAGAAGAGGAGGATGGAGAGATGGAGAGAAAGAGAAGGATGGAGAGAAAGGGGAGGATGGAGAGAAAGAGGAGGATGGAGAAAAGGGGGATGGATGGGAGAAAAAGGGGAGGATGGAGAGATGGAGAGAAAAGGGGAGGATGGGAGATGGAGAGAAAGAGGAGGATGGAGAGATGGAGAGAAAGGGGAGGATGGAGAGATGGAGAGAAAGAGGAGGATGGAGAGATGGAGAGAAAGGGGAGGATGGAGAGATGGAGAGAAAGAGGAGGATGGAGAAAAGAGAAGGATGGAGAGGGGAGGATGGAGAGATGGAGAGAAAGAGGAGGATGGAGAGAAAGAGGAGGATGGAGAGATGGAGGAAGGGAGGGATGGAGAGAAAGGGGAGGATGGAGAGATGGAGAGAAAGGATGGAGGATGAAGAGGAGGATGGAGATGGAGAGAAAGGGGAGGATGGAGAGATGGAGAGAAAGGAGGATGGATGGAGAGATGGAGAGAAAGGGGAGGATGGATGGAGATGGAGGATGGAGAGATGGAAAGGATGGAGAGATGGAGAGGATGGAGAGAAAGGGGAGGATGGAGAGAAGGGGAGGATGGAGAGAGAGGAGGATGGAGAGAAAGAGGAGGATGGAGAGAGAAAGGGGAGGATGGGAGATGGAGGAAAGGGGAGGATGGTGAGATGGAGAGAAAGAGGAGGATGGAGAGATGGAGAGAAAGGGGAGGATGGTGAGATGGAGAGAAAGAGGAGGATGGAGAGATGGAGAGAAAGAGGAGGATGGAGAGATGGATGGAGAGATGGAGAGAAAGGGGAGGATGGAGGATGGAGGATGGAGGATGGAGAGAAAGGATGGAGGATGAGGATGGAGGATGGAGAGAAAGAGGAGGATGGAGAGAAAAGGAGGATGGAGAGATGGAGAGAAAGGGGAGGATGGAGAGATGGAGAGAGGAGGATGGAGAGAAAGGGGAGGATGGAGAGATGGAGAGAAGATGGAGGATGGAGAGATGGAGAGAAAGGGGAGGATGGGAGAGAGAGGAGGATGGAGAAAAGAGAAGGATGGAGAGATGGAGAGAAAGGAGGATGGAGAGATGGAGAAGGATGGAGAGATGGAGAAGGATGGAGAGAAAGGGGAGGATGGAGAGAAAGGGGAGGATGGAGAGAAAGAGGAGGATGGAGAGAAAGGGAGGATGGAGAGAAAGAGGAGGATGGAGAGAAAGTGGAGGATGGAGAGAGGAGGATGGAGGATGGAGAGGAGATGGAGAGAAAGAGGAGGATGGAGAGATGGAGAGAAAGGGGAGGATGGAGATGGAGAGAAAGAGGAGGATGGAGAGATGGAGAGAAAGGGGAGGATGGAGAGATGGGAGAAAGGGGGAGGATGGAGAGAATGGAGGATGGAGAGAAAGGGGAGGATGGAGAGATGGAGAGAAAGGGAGGATGGAGATGGAAGAAAGGAGGAGGATGGAGGATGGAGAGATGGAGAGAAAGGGGAGGATGGAGAGAAAGGGGGATGGAGAGAAAAGGATGGAGAAGAGGAGGATGGAGATGGAAGGAGGATGGAGAGATGGAGGAGGATGGAGAGATGGAGAAAGAGGAGGATGGAGAGATGGAGAGAAAGGATGGAGAGATGGAGAAGGATGGGAGAGAGAAGGAGGATCGAGAGATGGAGAGAAAGAGGAGGATGGAAGGGGAGGATGGGAGAAAAAGGGGAGGATGGAGAGATGGAGAGAAAGGGGAGGATGGAGAGATGGAGAGAAAGGGGAGGATGGTGAGATGGAGAGAAAGAGGAGGATGGAGAGATGGAGAGAAAGGGGAGGATGGAGAGATGGAGAGAAAGAGGAGGATGGAGAGATGGAGAGAAAGGGGAGGATGGAGAGATGAAAGAGGAGGATGGAGAAAAAGAGAAGGATGGATAGAAAGGGGAGGATGGAGAGATGGAGAGAAAGAGGAGGATGGAGAGATGGAGAGAAAGGGGAGGATGAGAGAGATGGATGGGAGAAAAAGGGGAGGATGGAGAGATGGAGAGAAGAGGAGGATGGAGAGATGGAGAGAAAGAGGAGGATGGAGAGATGGAGAGAAAGGGGAGGATGGAGAGATGGAGAGAAAGAGGAGGATGGAGAGATGGAGAGAAAAGGGAGGATGGGAGATGGAGAAAGGAGGATGGAGAGATGGAGAGAAAGGGGAGGATGGAGAGATGGAGAGAAAGAGGAGGATGGGAGATGGAGAGAAAGGGGAGGATGGAGAGATGGAGAAAGGAGGATGGAGAAAGAGAAGGATGGAGAGAAAGGGGAGGATGGAGAGATGGAGAGAAAGAGGAGGATGGAGAGAAAGAGAAGGATGGAGAGAAAGGGGAGGATGGAGAGGGGAGATGGAGAGAAAGGGAGGATGGAGAGAAAGAGGAGGATGGAGAGAAAGAGGAGGATGGAGAGAAAGAGGAGGATGGAGAGAAAGTGGAGGATGGAGAGAGAGGAGGATGGAGAGATGGAGAGAAAGAGGAGAATGGAGAGAAAGAGGAGGATGGAGAGATGGAGAGAAAAGGAGGATGGAGAGAAAGGGGAGGATGGAGAGATGAGGAGGATGGTAGAGAAGAGGAGGATGGATAGAAAGAGGAGGATGGAGAGAAAGGGGAGGATGGAGAGAAAGGGGAGGATGGAGAGATGGAGAAAGAGGAGGATGGATAGAAGAGGAGGATGGAGAAAAGAGAAGGATGGAGAGAAAGGGGAGGATGGAGAGAAAGAGAAGGATGGAGAGAAAGGGGAGGATGGAGAGATGGGAGGATGGAGAGAAAGGGGAGGATGGAGAGAAAGAGGAGGATGGAGAGAAAGTGGAGGATGGAGAGAAAGAGGAGGGTGGAGAGATGGAGAGAAAGAGGAGAATGGGAGAGAAAGAGGAGGATGGAGAGATGGAGAGAAAGGGAAGGATGGAGAGAAAGGGGAGGATGGAGAGAAAGAGGAGGATGGAGAAAAAGAGAAGGATGGAGAGAAAGGGGAGGATGGAGAGAAAGAGAAGGATGGAGAGAAAGGGGAGGATGGAGAGAAAGGGGAGGATGGAGAGAAAGGGGAGGATGGAGAGAAAGAGGAGGATGGAGAGAAAGTGGAGGATGGAGAGAAAGAGGAGGGTGGAGAGATGGAGAGAAAGAGGAGAATGGGAGAGAAAGAGGAGGATGGAGAGATGGAGAGAAAGGGAAGGATGGAGAGAAAGGGGAGGATGGAGAGATGAGGAGGATGGTAGAGAAAGAGGAGGATGGATAGAAAGAGGAGGATGGAGAGAAAGGGGAGGATGGAGAGAAAGGGGAGGATGGAGAGATGGAGAGAAAGAGGAGGATGGAGAGAAAGAGAAGGATGGAGAGAAAGGGGAGGATGGAGAGAAAGGGGAGGATGGAGAGATGGAGAGAAAGAGGAGGATGGAGAAAAAGGGGAGGATGGAGAGATGAGGAGGATGGTAGAGAAAGAGGAGGATGGATAGAAAGAGGAGGATGGAGAGAAAGAGGAGGATGGAGAGATGGAGAGAAAGAGGAGGATGGAGAGATGGAGAGAAAGAGGAGGATGGAGAGATGGAGAGAAAGGGGAGGATGGAGAGATGGAGAGAAAGGGGAGGATGGAGAGATGGAGAGAAAGAGGAGGATGGAGAGATGGAGAGAAAGGGGAGGATGGAGAGATGGAGAGAAAGAGAAGGATGGAGAGAAAGGGGAGGATGGAGAGATGAGGAGGATGGTAGAGAAAAGAGGAGGATGGATAGAAAGAGGAGGATGGAGAGAAAGAGGAGGATGGAGAGATGGAGAGAAAGAGGAGGATGGAGAGATGGAGAGAAAGGGGAGGATGGAGAGACGGAGAGAAAGGGGAGGATGGAGAGATGGAGAGAAAGAGGAGGATGGAGAGATGGAGAGAAAGGGGAGGATGGAGAGACGGAGAGAAAGGGGAGGATGGAGAGATGGAGAGAAAGAGGAGGATGGAGAGATGGAGAGAAAGGGGAGGATGGAGAGATGGAGAGAAAGAGGAGGATGGAGAGATGGAGAGAAAGAGGAGGATGGGAGAGAAAGAGGAGGATGGAGAGATGGAGAGAAAGAGGAGGATGGGAGAGAAAGAGAAGGATGGAGAGAAAGGGGAGGATGGAGAGAAAGAGGAGGATGGGAAAGAAAGAGAAGGATGGAGAGAAAGGGGAGGATGGAGAGAAAGAGGAGGATGGAGAGATGGAGAGAAAGAGGAGGATGGGAGAGAAAGAGGAGGATGGAGAGATGGAGAGAAAGAGGAGGATGGAGAGATGGAGAGAAAGAGAAGGATGGGAGAGAAAGAGGAGGATCGAGAGATGGAGAGAAAGAGAAGGATGGAGAGAAAGGGGAGGATGGAGAGAAAGAGGAGGATGGAGAAAAAGGGGAGGATGGGAGAAAAAGGGGAGGATGGAGAGATGGGAGAAAGGGGAGGATGGTGAGATGGAGAGAAAGAGGAGGATGGAGAGATGGAGAGAAAGGGGAGGATGGAGAGATGGAGAGAAAGAGGAGGATGGAGAGATGGAGAGAAAGGGGAGGATGGAGAGATGGAGAGAAAGAGGAGGATGGAGAAAAAGAGAAGGATGGATAGAAAGGGGAGGATGGAGAGATGGAGAGAAAGAGGAGGATGGAGAGAAAGAGGAGGATGGAGAGATGGAGAGAAAGGGGAGGATGGAGAGATGGAGAGAAAGAGGAGGATGGAGAGATGGAGAGAAAGGGGAGGATGGAGAGATGGAGAGAAAGAGGAGGATGGAGAGATGGAGAGAAAGGGGAGGATGGAGAGATGGAGAGAAAGAGGAGGATGGAGAAAAAGAGAAGGATGGAGAGAAAGGGGAGGATGGAGAGATGGAGAAGGATGGAGAGATGGAGAAGGATGGAGAGAAAGGGGAGGATGGAGAGAAAGGGGAGGATGGAGAGAAAGAGGAGGATGGAGAGAAAGAGGAGGATGGAGAGATGGAGAGAAAGGGGAGGATGGAGAGATGGAGAGAAAGGGGAGGATGGTGAGATGGAGAGAAAGAGGAGGATGGAGAGATGGAGAGAAAGGGGAGGATGGTGAGATGGAGAGAAAGAGGAGGATGGAGAGATGGAGAGAAAGGGGAGAATGGAGAGATGGAGAGAAAGAGGAGGATGGAGAGATGGAGAGAAAGGGGAGGATGGAGAGATGGAGAGAAAGAGGAGGATGGAGAAAAAGAGAAGGATGGATAGAAAGGGGAGGATGGAGAGATGGAGAGAAAGAGGAGGATGGAGAGAAAGAGGAGGATGGAGAGATGGAGAGAAAGGGGAGGATGGAGAGATGGAGAGAAAGAGGAGGATGGAGAGATGGAGAGAAAGGGGAGGATGGAGAGATGGAGAGAAAGAGGAGGATGGAGAGATGGAGAGAAAGGGGAGGATGGAGAGATGGAGAGAAAGAGGAGGATGGAGAAAAGAGAAGGATGGAGAGAAAGGGAGGATGGAGAGATGGAGAGAAAGAGGAGGATGGAGAGATGGAGAAGGATGGAGAGATGGAGAAGGATGGAGAGAAAGGGGAGGATGGAGAGAAAGGGGAGGATGGAGAGAAAGAGGAGGATGGAGAGAAAGAGGAGGATGGAGAGAAAGAGGAGGATGGAGAGAAAGTGGAGGATGGAGAGAAAGAGGAGGATGGAGAGATGGAGAGAAAGAGGAGGATGGAGAGAAAGAGGAGGATGGAGAGATGGAGAGAAAGGGGAGGATGGAGAGATGGAGAGAAAGAGGAGGATGGAGAGATGGAGAGAAAGGGGAGGATGGAGAGATGGAGAGAAAGAGGAGGATGGAGAGATGGAGAGAAAGGGGAGGATGGAGAGATGGAGAGAAAGAGGAGGATGGAGAAAAAGAGAAGGATGGAGAGAAAGGGGAGGATGGAGAGATGGAGAGAAAGAGGAGGATGGAGAGATGGAGAAGGATGGAGAGAAAGGGGAGGATGGAGAGAAAGGGGAGGATGGAGAGAAAGGGGAGGATGGAGAGAAAGAGGAGGATGGAGAGAAAGAGGAGGATGGAGAGAAAGAGGAGGATGGAGAGAAAGTGGAGGATGGAGAGAAAGAGGAGGATGGAGAGATGGAGAGAAAGAGGAGGATGGGAGAGAAAGAGGAGGATGGAGAGATGGAGAGAAAGAGGAGGATGGAGAGATGGAGAGAAAGAGAAGGATGGGAGAGAAAGAGGAGGATCGAGAGATGGAGAGAAAGAGGAGGATGGAGAAAAAGGGGAGGATGGGAGAAAAAGGGGAGGATGGAGAGATGGAGAGAAAGGGGAGGATGGAGAGATGGAGAGAAAGAGGAGGATGGAGAAAAAGGGGAGGATGGAGAGATGAGGAGGATGGTAGAGAAAGAGGAGGATGGATAGAAAGAGGAGGATGGAGAGAAAGAGGAGGATGGAGAGATGGAGAGAAAGAGGAGGATGGAGAGATGGAGAGAAAGAGGAGGATGGAGAGATGGAGAGAAAGGGGAGGATGGAGAGATGGAGAGAAAGGGGAGGATGGAGAGATGGAGAGAAAGAGGAGGATGGAGAGATGGAGAGAAAGGGGAGGATGGAGAGATGGAGAGAAAGAGAAGGATGGAGAGAAAGGGGAGGATGGAGAGATGAGGAGGATGGTAGAGAAAGAGGAGGATGGATAGAAAGAGGAGGATGGAGAGAAAGAGGAGGATGGAGAGATGGAGAGAAAGAGGAGGATGGAGAGATGGAGAGAAAGGGAGGATGGAGAGACGGAGAGAAAGGGGAGGATGGAGAGATGGAGAGAAAGAGGAGGATGGAGAGATGGAGAGAAAGGGGAGGATGGAGAGACGGAGAGAAAGGGGAGGATGGAGAGATGGAGAGAAAGAGGAGGATGGAGAGATGGAGAGAAAGGGGAGGATGGAGAGATGGAGAGAAAGAGGAGGATGGAGAGATGGAGAGAAAGAGGAGGATGGGAGAGAAAGAGGAGGATGGAGAGATGGAGAGAAAGAGGAGGATGGGAGAGAAAGAGAAGGATGGAGAGAAAGGGGAGGATGGAGAGAAAGAGGAGGATGGGAAAGAAAGAGAAGGATGGAGAGAAAGGGGAGGATGGAGAGAAAGAGGAGGATGGAGAGATGGAGAGAAAGAGGAGGATGGGAGAGAAAGAGGAGGATGGAGAGATGGAGAGAAAGAGGAGGATGGAGAGATGGAGAGAAAGAGAAGGATGGGAGAGAAAGGGGAGGATCGAGAGATGGAGAGAAAGAGAAGGATGGAGAGAAAGGGGAGGATGGAGAGAAAGAGGAGGATGGAGAAAAAGGGGAGGATGGGAGAAAAAGGGGAGGATGGAGAGATGGAGAGAAAGGGGAGGATGGTGAGATGGAGAGAAAGAGGAGGATGGAGAGAAAGGGGAGGATGGAGAGATGGAGAGAAAGAGGAGGATGGAGAGATGGAGAGAAAGGGGAGGATGGAGAGATGGAGAGAAAGAGGAGGATGGAGAAAAAGAGAAGGATGGATAGAAAGGGGAGGATGGAGAGATGGAGAGAAAGAGGAGGATGGAGAGAAAGAGGAGGATGGAGAGATGGAGAGAAAGGGGAGGATGGAGAGATGGAGAGAAAGAGGAGGATGGAGAGATGGAGAGAAAGGGGAGGATGGAGAGATGGAGAGAAAGAGGAGGATGGAGAGATGGAGAGAAAGGGGAGGATGGAGAGATGGAGAGAAAGAGGAGGATGGAGAAAAAGAGAAGGATGGAGAGAAAGGGGAGGATGGAGAGATGGAGAGAAAGAGGAGGATGGAGAGATGGAGAAGGATGGAGAGATGGAGAAGGATGGAGAGAAAGGGGAGGATGGAGAGAAAGGGGAGGATGGAGAGAAAGAGGAGGATGGAGAGAAAGAGGAGGATGGAGAGATGGAGAGAAAGGGGAGGATGGAGAGATGGAGAGAAAGGGGAGGATGGTGAGATGGAGAGAAAGAGGAGGATGGAGAGATGGAGAGAAAGGGGAGGATGGTGAGATGGAGAGAAAGAGGAGGATGGAGAGATGGAGAGAAAGGGGAGGATGGAGAGATGGAGAGAAAGAGGAGGATGGAGAGATGGAGAGAAAGGGGAGGATGGAGAGATGGAGAGAAAGAGGAGGATGGAGAAAAAGAGAAGGATGGATAGAAAGGGGAGGATGGAGAGATGGAGAGAAAGAGGAGGATGGAGAGAAAGAGGAGGATGGAGAGATGGAGAGAAAGGGGAGGATGGAGAGATGGAGAGAAAGAGGAGGATGGAGAGATGGAGAGAAAGGGGAGGATGGAGAGATGGAGAGAAAGAGGAGGATGGAGAGATGGAGAGAAAGGGGAGGATGGAGAGATGGAGAGAAAGAGGAGGATGGAGAAAAAGAGAAGGATGGAGAGAAAGGGGAGGATGGAGAGATGGAGAGAAAGAGGAGGATGGAGAGATGGAGAAGGATGGAGAGATGGAGAAGGATGGAGAGAAAGGGGAGGATGGAGAGAAAGGGGAGGATGGAGAGAAAGAGGAGGATGGAGAGAAAGAGGAGGATGGAGAGAAAGAGGAGGATGGAGAGAAAGTGGAGGATGGAGAGAAAGAGGAGGATGGAGAGATGGAGAGAAAGAGGAGGATGGAGAGAAAGAGGAGGATGGAGAGATGGAGAGAAAGGGGAGGATGGAGAGATGGAGAGAAAGAGGAGGATGGAGAGATGGAGAGAAAGGGGAGGATGGAGAGATGGAGAGAAAGAGGAGGATGGAGAGATGGAGAGAAAGGGGAGGATGGAGAGATGGAGAGAAAGAGGAGGATGGAGAAAAAGAGAAGGATGGAGAGAAAGGGGAGGATGGAGAGATGGAGAGAAAGAGGAGGATGGAGAGAAAGAGAAGGATGGAGAGAAAGGGGAGGATGGAGAGAAAGGGGAGGATGGAGAGAAAGGGGAGGATGGAGAGAAAGAGGAGGATGGAGAGAAAGAGGAGGATGGAGAGAAAGAGGAGGATGGAGAGAAAGTGGAGGATGGAGAGAAAGAGGAGGATGGAGAGATGGAGAGAAAGAGGAGAATGGGAGAGAAAGAGGAGGATGGAGAGATGGAGAGAAAGAGAAGGATGGAGAGAAAGGGGAGGATGGAGAGATGAGGAGGATGGTAGAGAAAGAGGAGGATGGATAGAAAGAGGAGGATGGAGAGAAAGGGGAGGATGGAGAGAAAGGGGAGGATGGAGAGATGGAGAGAAAGAGGAGGATGGATAGAAAGAGGAGGATGGAGAAAAAGAGAAGGATGGAGAGAAAGGGGAGGATGGAGAGAAAGAGAAGGATGGAGAGAAAGGGGAGGATGGAGAGAAAGGGGAGGATGGAGAGAAAGGGGAGGATGGAGAGAAAGAGGAGGATGGAGAGAAAGTGGAGGATGGAGAGAAAGAGGAGGGTGGAGAGATGGAGAGAAAGAGGAGAATGGGAGAGAAAGAGGAGGATGGAGAGATGGAGAGAAGGGAAGGATGGAGAGAAAGGGGAGGATGGAGAGAAAGAGGAGGATGGAGAAAAAGAGAAGGATGGAGAGAAAGGGGAGGATGGAGAGAAAGAGAAGGATGGAGAGAAAGGGGAGGATGGAGAGAAAGGGGAGGATGGAGAGAAAGGGGAGGATGGAGAGAAAGAGGAGGATGGAGAGAAAGTGGAGGATGGAGAGAAAGAGGAGGGTGGAGAGATGGAGAGAAAGAGGAGAATGGGAGAGAAAGAGGAGGATGGAGAGATGGAGAGAAAGGGAAGGATGGAGAGAAAGGGGAGGATGGAGAGATGAGGAGGATGGTAGAGAAAGAGGAGGATTGATAGAAAGAGGAGGATGGAGAGAAAGGGGAGGATGGAGAGAAAGGGGAGGATGGAGAGATGGAGAGAAAGAGGAGGATGGAGAGAAAGAGAAGGATGGAGAGAAAGGGGAGGATGGAGAGAAAGGGGAGGATGGAGAGAAAGGGGAGGATGGAGAGATGGAGAGAAAGAGGAGGATGGAGAGAAAGAGGAGGATGGAGAGAAAGGGGAGGATGGAGAGAAAGGGGAGGATGGAGAGAAAGGGGAGGATGGAGAGAAAGAGGAGGATGGAGAGATGGAGAGAAAGAGGAGAATGGGAGAGAAAGAGGAGGATGGAGAGATGGAGAGAAAGAGAAGGATGGAGAGAAAGGGGAGGATGGAGAGATGAGGAGGATGGTAGAGAAAGAGGAGGATGGAGAGAAAGAGGAGGATGGAGAGAAAGAGGAGGATGGAGAGAAAGAGGAGGATGGAGAGAAAGAGGAGGATGGAGAGAAAGGGGAGGATGGAGAGATGGAGAGAAAGAGGAGGATGGAGAGATGGAGAGAAAGAGGAGGATGGGAGAGAAAGGGAAGGATGGAGAGAAAGGGGAGGATGGAGAGAAAGAGGAGGATGGAGAGAAAGAGGAGGATGTAGAGATGGAGAGAAAGAGGAGGATGGGAGAGAAAGAGGAGGATGGAGAGATGGAGAGAAAGAGAAGGATGGGAGAGAAAGAGGAGGATCGAGAGATGGAGAGAAAGAGGAGGATGGAGAGATGGAGAGAAAGAGAAGGATGGGAGAGAAAGAGGAGGATCGAGAGAAAGAGAAGGATGGAGAGAAAGGGGAGGATGGAGAGAAAGGGGAGGATGGAGAGAAAGGGGAGGATGGAGAGAAAGGGGAGGATGGAGAGAAAGAGGAGGATGGGAGAGAAAGAGGAGGATGGAGAGATGGAGAGAAAGAGGAGGATGGAGAGATGGAGACAAAGAGGAGGATGGAGAGAAAGGGGAGGATGGAGAGAAAGGGGAGGATGGAGAGAATGGGGAGGATGGAGAGAAAGAGGAGGATGGAGAGAAAGAGGAGGATGGAGAGAAAGAGGAGGATGGAGAGATGGAGAGAAAGAGAAGGATGGAGAGAAAGGGGAGGATGGAGAGAAAGAGGAGGATGGAGAGAAAGGGGAGGATGGAGAGAAAGAGGAGGATGGAGAGAAAGGGGAGGATGTAGAGAAAGAGGAGGATGGAGAGATGAGGAGGATGGTAGAGAAAGAGGAGGATGGAGAGAAAGAGGAGGATGGAGTGAAAGGGGAGGATTGAGAGAAAGATGAGGATGGAGAGAAAGAGGAGGATGGAGAGAAAGAGGAGGATGGAGAGAAAGAGGGGGATGGAGTGAAAGGGGAGGATGGAGAGAAAGAGGAGGATGGAGAGAAAGAGGAGGATGGAGAGAAAGAGGAGGATGGAGAGAAAGGGGAGGATGGAGAGAAAGAGGAGGATGGAGAGAAAGAGGAGGATGGAGAGAAAGAGGAGGATGGAGAGAAAGAGGAGGATGGAGAGAAAGAGGAGGATGGAGAGAAAGAGGAGGATGGAGAGAAAGGGGAGGATGGAGTGAAAGGGGAGGATGGAGAGAAAGAGGAGGATGGAGAGAAAGTGGAGGATGGAGAGAAAGAGGAGGATGGAGAGAAAGAGGAGGATGGAGTGAAAGGGGAAGGGGAGAGAGAAAGATAGAGAGGAGATGATGAGGTCACTGTCTTAACTCATCACATACTGAGAAAGAGGATATTTTCATATTCATTTAGTGTGTGCGTGTGCATGCGTGTGTGTGGCTGTGTTTCTGATGCAGGACCCGTCTCTGTAGTTCTGACCTGGCTTCGTCTTAGCTTAATGGAGGCAGTCAATTTCCTCAGTCGCAAAAACTTGAGGTCACACAAGAGTGGAAAAGAGGGTGAGGGAGAGGAAACGCGAGGGATGAAATGTGGAGATGGATGGAGAGGAAGAGGAAGAGAGGAATAGTGAAGGGAGTAAAGAGAGAGAGAGGGAGGAGGAAGAGGGAGTAAAGAGAAAGAGAGGGAAGAGGGAGTAGAGAGAGAGAGGAAGAGGAAGACAGAGGGAGTGGTCCATGTACAAATATAGCCAGTGTAATGGACAGAGATACTTCCTCTCTTAGAGTACTGAGAGAGAGAGTGTGTGTGTACGCACGAGTGTGTGCGCTTGAGTGTTCCCACGAGTATATGTGTACGCACTAGTGTGTGTGTGTGTTTATGCACGTGTGTGTGTGTGTGTGTGTGTCGGTGTGTGTGTGTGTGTGTGACTCCCAATGGGTCTCTCTCTCTCTCTCTCTCTCTCTCTCTCTCTCTCTCTCTCTCTCTCTCTCTCTCTCTCTCTCTCTCTCATGACAGCTAGATCTCAAGTTGTTTCCTGAGAACACCCTCACCCTACATGGTGAAAGAGAGAGTTCTTTCTTTCTCTCGATTGAGTTCTCTCTTTGTATATGTCAGATCTCTGTCTGTCTCTGTCTCTCTCCCTCTGTCACCATCTTACTCTATACTCTCTCTCTCTTTCTGTGTCTCTGTCTCTCTCCCTCTTGACACCATCTTACTCTATACTCTCTCTCTCTTTCTGTCTGTCTCTGTCTCTCTCCCTCTTGTCACCATCTTACTCTATACTCTCTATCTCTTTCTGTCTGTCTCTGTCTCTCTCCCTCTGTGGTCACCATCTTACTCTATACTCTCTCTCTTTCTGTCTGTCTCTGTCTCTCTCCCTATGTTGACACCATCTTACTCTATACTCTCTATCTCTTTCTGTCTGTCTCTGTCTCTCTCCCTCTGTGGTCACCATCTTTTTACTCTATACTCTCTCTCTCTTTCTGTCTGTCTCTGTCTCTCTCCCTATGTTGACACCATCTTACTCTATACAATTCAATTCAATTCAAGGGGCTTTATTGGCATGGGAAACATGTGTTAACATTGCCAAAGCAAGTAAGGTAAACAATAAAAATTAACAGTAGATATCACACATACAGAAGTTTCAAAACAATAAAGACATTACAAATGTCATATTATATATATATATATATACAGTGTTTTTACAAGGTACAAATGGTAAGGGACACAAGATAAAATAAATAAGCATAGATATGGGTTGTATTTACAATGGTGTTTGTTCCTCACTGGTTGCCCTTTTCTCGTGGCAACAGGTCACAAATCTTGCTGCTCTGATGGCACACTGTGGAATTTCACCCAGTAGATATGGGAGTTTTTCAAAATTGGATTTGTTTTCAAATTCTTTGTGGATCTGTGTAATCTGAGGGAAATATGTCTCTCTAATATGGTCATACATTGGGCAGGAGGTTAGGAAGTGCAGCTCAGTTTCCACCTCATTTTGTGGGCAGTGAGCACATAGCCTGTCTTCTCTTGAGAGCCATGTCTGCCTACGGCGGCCTTTCTCAATAGCAAGGCTATGCTCGCTGAGTCTGTACATAGTCAAAGCTTTCCTTAATTTTGGGTCAGTCACAGTGGTCATGTATTCTGCCGCTGTGTACTCTCTGTGTAGGGCCAAATAGCATTCTAGTTTGCTCTGTTTTTTTGTTAATTCTTTCCAATGTGTCAAGTAATTATCTTTTTGTTTTCTCATGATTTGGTTGGGTCTAATTGTGCTGCTGTCATGGGGCTCTGTAGGGTGTGTTTGTGAACAGAGCCCCAGGACCAGCTTGCTTAGGGACTCTTCTCCAGGTTCATCTCTCTGTAGGTGATGGCTTTGTTGTGGAAGGTTTGGGAATCGCTTCCTTTTAGGTGGTTATAGAATTTAACAGCTCTTTTCTGGATTTTGATAATTAGTGGGTATCGGCCTAATTCTGCTCTGCATGCATTATTTGGTGTTCTACGTTGTACACAGAGGATATTTTTGCAGAATTCTGCGTGCAGAGTTTCAATTTGGTGTTTGTCCCATTTTGTAAAGTCTTGGTTGGTGAGCGGACCCCAGACCTCACAACCATAAAGGGCAATGGGCTCTATGACTGATTCAAGTATTTTTAGCCAAATCCTAATTGGTATGTTGAAATTTATGTTCCTTTTGATGGCATAGAATGCCCTTCTTGCCTTGTCTCTCAGATCGTTCACAGCTTTGTGGAAGTTACCTGTGGCGCTGATGTTTAGGCCAAGGTATGTATAGTTTTTTGTGTGCTCTAGGGCAACAGTGTCAAGATGGAATTTGTATTTGTGGTCCTGGTGACTGGACCTTTTTGGAACACCATTATTTTGGTCTTACTGAGATTTACTGTCAGGGCCCAGGTCTGACAGAATCTGTGCATAAGATCTAGGTGCTGCTGTAGGCCCTCCTTGGTTGGTGACAGAAGCACCAGATCATCAGCAAACAGCAGACATTTGACTTCAGATTCTAGTAGGGTGAGGCCGGGTGCTGCAGACTTTTCTAGTGCCCGCGCCAGTTCGTTGATATATATGTTGAAGAGGGTGGGGCTTAAGCTGCATCCCTGTCTAACCCCACGACCCTGTGTGAAGAAATGTGTGTGTTTTCTGCCAATTTTAACCGCACACTTGTTGTTTGTGTACATGGATTTGATGATGTTGTATGTTTTACCCCCAACACCACTTTCCATCAGTTTGTATAGCAGACCCTCATGCCAAATTGAGTCGAAGGCTTTTTTGAAATCAACAAAGCATGAGAAGACTTTGCCTTTGTTTTGGTTTGTTTGGTTGTCAATTAGGGTGTGCAGGGTGAATACATGGTCTGTTGTATGGTAATTTGGTAAAAAGCCAATTTGACATTTGCTCAGTACATTGTTTTCATTGAGGAAGTGCACGAGTCTGCTGTTAATGATAATGCAGAGGATTTTCCCAAGGTTACTGTTGACGCATATTCCACGGTA
Source organism: Oncorhynchus masou masou (assembly GCF_036934945.1). Classification (NCBI taxonomy): domain Eukaryota; kingdom Metazoa; phylum Chordata; class Actinopteri; order Salmoniformes; family Salmonidae; genus Oncorhynchus; species Oncorhynchus masou. The sequence goes on from NW_027004465.1 coordinate 126,255, forward strand.
GTTATTGGGGTCAAATTTGTCTCCATTTTTGTGGATTGGGGCGATCAGTCCTTCCAAATATTGGGGAAGATGCCAGAGCTAAGGATGATGTTAAAGAGTTTTAGTATAGCCAATTGGAATTTGTTGTCTGTATATTTGATCATTTCATTGAGGATACCATCAACACCACAGGCCTTTTTGGGTTGGAGGGTTTTTATTTTGTCCTGTAACTCATTCAATGTAATTGGAGAATCCAGTGGGTTCTGGTAGTCTTTAATAGTTGATTCTAAGATCTGTATTTGATCATGTATATGTTTTTGCTCTTTATTCTTTGTTATAGTGCCAAAAAGATTGGAGAAGTGGTTTACCCATACATCTCCATTTTGAATAGATAATTCTTCGTGTTGTTGTTTGTTTAGTGTTTTCCAATTTTCCCAGAAGTGGTTAGAGTCTATGGATTCTTCAATTACATTGAGCTGATTTCTGACATGCTGTTCCTTCTTTTTCCGTAGTGTATTTCTGTATTGTTTTAGTGATTCACCATAGTGAAGGCGTAGACTCAGGTTTTCCGGGTCTCTATGTTTTTGGTTGGACAGGTTTCTCAATTTCTTTCTTAGATTTTTGCATTCTTCATCAAACCATTTGTCATTGTCGTTAATTTTCTTCGGTTTTCTATTTGAGATTTTTAGATTTGATAGGGAAGCTGAGAGGTCAAATATACTGTTAAGATTTTCTACTGACAAGTTTACACCTTCACTATTACAGTGGAACGTTTTACCCAGGAAATTGTCTAAAAGGGATTGAATTTGTTGTTGTCTAATTGTTTTTTGGTAGGTTTCCAAACTGCATTCCTTCCATCTATAGCATTTCTCAATGTTACTCAGTTCCTTTGGCTTTGATGCCTCATGATTGAGTATTGCTCTGTTTAGGTAGACTGTGATTTTGCTGTGGTCTGATAGGGGTGTCAGTGGGCTGACTGTGAACGCTCTGAGAGACTCTGGGTTGAGGTCAGTGATAAAGTAGTCTACAGTACTACTGCCAAGAGATGAGCAATAGGTGTACCTACCATAGGAGTCCCCTCGAAGCCTACCATTGACTATGTACATACCCAGCGTGCGACAGAGCTGCAGGAGTTGTGACCCGTTTTTGTTGGTTATGTTGTCATAGTTGTGCCTAGGGGGCATACGGGGGAGGGAATGCTGTCACCTCCAGGCAGGTGTTTGTCCCCCTGTGTGCTGAGGGTGTCAGGTTCTTGTCCGGTTCTGGCATTTAGGTCGCCACAGACTAGTACATGTCCCTGGGCCTGGAAATGATTGATTTCCCCCTCCAGGATGGAGAAGCTGTCTTCATTAAAATATGGGGATTCTAGTGGGGGGATATAGGTAGCACACAGGAGGACATTTTTCTCTGTTAGGATAATTTCCTTTTGAATTTCTAGCCAAATGTAGAATGTTCCTGTTTTGATTAATTTAATGGAGTGAGTTAGGTCTGCTCTATACCAAATTAGCATACCCCCTGAGTCCCTTCCCTGTTTCACACCTGGTAGTTTGGTGGATGGGACTACCAGCTCTCTGTAACCTAGAGGGCATCCAGTGGGTCTGTCTCCTCTATACCAGGTTTCTTGCAGGATGACAATGTCTGTATTACCGATTTCTTTGGTGAAGTCCGGGTTTCTGCTCTTCAGGCCAAAGGCAGATGACCTCAGGCCTTGGATATTCCAGGATGAAATAGTAAAGGCTTTTTGTTCCATAAAGTGTCCAATGTTGTTGGTCGTGGTTTGGCCTCAGGACAGTAAGTGTGAGCAGAGCCTGCTGAGCATCTGGTACATGCCATTGGCTTGGGCGAGTGTGAGAGTGGGGGTTGGGACTGTTTGTCCGCTCACTACCTGGGCGTATGTGTGGCTTCCATGTTGAGGCCCTCTTTGCGGGGGTGGTTTGCATGGGGTGGGCAGGAGTGGCATAGGTCTGATCTGAGGGGGCCTAAATGGGGTGTGGGCATGGTTGACGTGGGGGGGTGTTGATTGGTTGGGGTAGGGGTGTGGATGTGTCTGGGTGTGCGGTGGTCTGGATATAATTCCTCTTGGCGTGGGTCCTCTATGTGTAGGTCCGGGGGGGGGGTCCTGCAGGTCTGGGAGGGTGTCTCGCTGGTCTGGGTGGGGTGTCTATTGATCTGTTGCTCCTGTGTGAAGTGTTGGGGATACGTTTGAAAGCGATGTCCTTTAGAGTTCGGGCAAAGATGGGCACTGCTGCCTTGTAGAGGTGGACCTGGTCATAGAGGCTGTTCAAGTCCAGGGTGGAGTGGTGGGCCAGGAAAACGTTCTCTCTCTCCCTCTGTGGTCACCATCTTACTCTATACTCTCTCTCTTTCTGTGTCTCTGTCTCTCTTCCTATGTGGTCACCATCTTACTCTATACTCTCTCTTTGTCTCTCTTTCCATGTCCCTATACGTCTCTCTCTCCTTTCCATCCTTTCTCTCTCTCTGTTTTTCCAATATCCTCCTCTCTTCACACCCTCTACACCACTCCATCTATCTCTCTCTCTTAGACATATCCATCCTCCTCTCTTCAACCCTCTACACCACTCCATCTCTCTCTCTTAGACATATCCATCCTCCTCTCTTCAACCCTCTACACCACTCCATCTCTCTCTCTTAGACATATCCATCCTCCTCTCTCCACACCCTCTACACCACTCCATCCATCCTCCTCTCTTCTCACCCTCTACACCACTCCATCCATCCTCCTCTCTTCACACCCTCTACACCACTCCATCTCTCTCTCTTAGACATATCCATCCTCTACACCACTCCATCTCTCTCTCTTAGACATATCCATCCTCCTCTCTTCGCATCCTCTACACCACTCCATCTCTCTCTCTCTTAGACATATCCATCCTCTACACCACTCCATCCATCCTCCTCTCTTCACATCCTCTACACCACTCCATCTCTCTCTCTTAGACATATCCATCCTCCTCTCTTCACACCCTCTACACCACTCCATCTCTCTCTCTTAGACATATCCATCCTCCTCTCTTCACACCCTCTACACCACTCCATCCATCCTCCTCTCTTAGACATATCCATCCTCCTCTCTCCACACCCTCTACACCACTCCATCTATCTCTCTCTCTTAGACATATCCATCCTCCTCTCTTCACATCCTCTACACCACTCCATCTCTCTCTCTTAGACATATCCATCCTCCTATATTCACATCCTCTACACCACTCCATCCATCCTCCTCTCTTCACACCTTCTACACCACTCCATCCATCCTCCTCTCTTCACACCCTCTACACCACTCCATCTCTCTTTCTTAGACATATCCATCCTCCTCTCTCCACACCCTCTACACCACTCCATCTCTCTCTCTTAGACATATCCATCCTCCTCTCTTCACATCCTCTACACCACTCCATCTCTCTCTCTTAGACATATCCATCCTCCTCTCTTCACACCCTCTACACCACTCCATCTATCTCTCTCTCTTAGACATATCCATCCTCCTCTCTTCAACCCTCTACACCACTCCATCTCTCTCTCTTAGACATATCCATCCTCCTCTCTTCAACCCTCTACACCACTCCATCTCTCTCTCTTAGACATATCCATCCTCCTCTCTCCACACCCTCTACACCACTCCATCCATCCTCCTCTCTTCTCACCCTCTACACCACTCCATCCATCCTCCTCTCTTCACACCCTCTACACCACTCCATCTCTCTCTCTTAGACATATCCATCCTCTACACCACTCCATCTCTCTCTCTTAGACATATCCATCCTCCTCTCTTCGCATCCTCTACACCACTCCATCTCTCTCTCTCTTAGACATATCCATCCTCTACACCACTCCATCCATCCTCCTCTCTTCACACCCTCTACACCACTCCATCTCTCTCTCTCTTAGACATATCCATCCTCTACACCACTCCATCCATCCTCCTCTCTTCACATCCTCTACACCACTCCATCTCTCTCTCTCTTAGACATATCCATCCTCCTCTCTTCACATCCTCTACACCACTCCATCTCTCTCTCTCTTAGACATATCCATCCTCCTCTCTTCACACCCTCTACACCACTCCATCTCTCTCTCTTAGACATATCCATCCTCCTCTCTTCACACCCTCTACACCACTCCATCCATCCTCCTCTCTTAGACATATCCATCCTCCTCTCTCCACACCCTCTACACCACTCCATCTCTCTCTCTTAGACATATCCATCCTCCTCTCTTCACATCCTCTACACCACTCCATCTCTCTCTCTTAGACATATCCATCCTCCTCTCTTCACATCCTCTACACCACTCCATCTCTCTCTCTTAGACATATCCATCCTCCTCTCTTCACATCCTCTACACCACTCCATCTCTCTCTCTTAGACATATCCATCCTCCTCTCTTCACATCCTCTACACCACTCCATCTCTCTCTCTTAGATATATCCATCCTCCTCTCTCCACACCCTCTACACCACTCCACCCATCCTCCTCTCTCCACACCCTCTACACCACTCCATCCATCCTCCTCTCTCCACACCCTCTACACCACTCCATCCATCCTCCTCTCTTCACACCCTCTACACCACTCCATCCATCCTCCTCTCTCCACACCCTCTACACCACTCCACCCATCCTCCTCTCTTCACACCCTCTACACCACTCCATCTCTCTCTCTTAGACATATCCATCCTCCTATCTTTACATCCTCTACACCACTCCATCTCTCTCTCTTAGACATATCCATCCTCCTCACTTCACATCCTCTACACCACTCCATCTCTCTCTCTTAGACATATCCATCCTCCTCTCTCCACACCCTCTACACCACTCCATCCATCCTCCTCTCTCCACACCCTCTACACCACTCCATCCATCCTCCTCTCTCCACACCCTCTACACCACTCCATCCATCCTCCTCTCTCCACACCCTCTACACCACTCCATCCATCCTCCTCTCTCCACACCCTCTACACCACTCCATCCATCCTCCTCTCTCCACACCCTCTACACCACTCCATCCATCCTCCTCTCTCCACACCCTCTACACCACTCCATCCATCCTCCTCTCTTCTCTCCTTCCCTCCCAGTCATTCCTAATGTACCTCATGCCGGGTGATGAGAGACTATAGTCAATGGCCATTTAGCGATGGGACGTGCGTTATCAGATGTGATGTTGCCCTTAGGCACAGATCTGGGATCTGTTTTTATCCTCCACCATATCCTATCCTTAACCAATAGGGGGGTGAATATAAAACTGACCTCAGATCAGAGTCTTAGGAGGAACCTTCATCCTACTCTAAGTTATGACAGTGTTATTACCAGGGTCATATCCCAAATGGCACCCTATGTAGTGCACTACTGTTGACCAGGTTCCAATTAAAATTAGTGCACTATACCTACTCCCTACTTTGGGATGCAGCCTAGACCTAAATGACTCTCTTCCATACAAACCTCTACCCTGACCTTCTCTCTTCATGTTTCTGTTCCTTACTGGCCAGTAGAGGCTGTCTGGCTGACCGATGGCTTGATCCCATGAGGTTGGGGAGTAGAACATACAGCCTGGGCTTCAATACAGGGCCAGAAACACCTTCCTGTTAAAGGAGAAGGACTTGACAGTGTAAATATATACACACTGAGTATAGACTGACCTGGTGAACCCAGCAGAAAGGTATCATCTCTTATTGATGCCACCTGTTAGATCCACTTCAGTCAGTGGAGATGAAGGGGAGGAGACAGGTTACAGATGGAGGGGAGGAGACGGGTTACAGATGGAGGGGAGGAGACGGGTTACAGATGGAGGGGAGGAGACGGGTTACAGATGGAGGGGAGGAGACGGGTTACAGATGGAGGGGAGGAGACGGGTTACAGATGGAGGGGAGGAGACGGGTTACAGATGGAGGGGAGGAGACGGGTTACAGATGGAGGGGAGGAGACGGGTTACAGATGGAGGGGAGGAGACGGGTTACAGATGGAGGGGAGGAGACTGGTTACAGATGGAGGGGAGGAGACGGGTTACAGATGGAGGGGAGGAGACGGGTTACAGATGGAGGGAAGGAGACGGGTTACAGATGGAGGGAAGGAGACGGGTTACAGATGGAGGGAAGGAGACGGGTTACAGATGGAGGGGAGGAGACTGGTTACAGATGGAGGGGAGGAGACTGGTTACAGAAGGAGGGGAGGAGACTGGTTACAGATGGAGGGGAGGAGACGGGTTACAGATGGAGGGGAGGAGACGGGTTACAGATGGAGGGAAGGAGACGGGTTACAGATGGAGGGGAGGAGACTGGTTACAGATGGAGGGGAGGAGACTGGTTACAGAAGGAGGGGAGGAGACTGGTTACAGATGGAGGGGAGGAGACTGGTTACAGATGGAGGGTAGGAAACGGGTGACAGATGGAGGGGAGGAGACGGGTTACAGATGGATTTCTAAGCCTTGAGACAGTTGAGACATTGTGTGTCATTCAGAGGGTGGAACCCAAAGGGTCTCAATGTGTCTTCGTGCTTCTTTTGTAGCCCAGACTAAGGCTGTGGGCGGTCAGCTATTGGACAGTATATTGCACACACATGCACACACACACATACGCGCACGCACATACACACACGGATGCGCGCACACACTTTGCTGCTATAACAACCTCCACTCTTCTGGGAAGGCTTTCCATTAGACGTTGGAACATTGCTGTGGTGATTTGCTTCCATTCAGCCACAAGAGCATTAGTGAGGTCGGGCACTGATGTTGGGCGATTAGGCCTCTGGCCCGCAGTCTGCCTTCCAATTCATCCCAAAGGTATGCAGGCCAGTCAAGTTCTTCCAAACCAATCTCGACAAACCATTTCTGTATGGACCTCGCTTTGTGCACGGGGACATTGTGATGTTGGAACAGGAAAGGGCCTTCCCCAAACTGTTGCCACAAAGTTGGAAGCACAGAATCATCTAGAATGTCATTGTATGCTGTAGCGTTAAGATTTCCCTTCACTGGAACTAAGGGACCTAGTCCCAACCATGAAAAACAGCCCCAGAACATTATTCCTCCTCCACCAAACTTTACAGTCAGCACTATGCATTGGGGCAGGTAGCGTTCTCCTGTCATCTCCAACCGACACTTGGCATTACGAACGGTGATGTTAGGCTTGTGTGCTGCTGCTCTGCCATTTCACGAAGCTCCCGATGAGCAGTTCTTGTGCTGACGTTGCTTCCAGAGGCAGTTTGGAACTCGGTAGTGAGTGTTGCAGCCGAGGACAGATGATTTTTACGCGCTACGCCCTTCAGCACTCGGCAGTCTCGTTCTGTGAGCTTGTGTGGCCTACCACTTTGCGGCTGAGCCGTTGTTGCTCCTAGACGTTTCCACTTCACAATAACAGCACTTACAGTTGACCGGGGCAGCTCTTGCAGGGCAGAAATTTAACCAACTGACTTGTTGGACAGGTGGCATCCTATGACGGTGCCACGTTGAAAGTCACTGAGCTCTTCAGTAAGGCCAATGTTTGTCTATGGAGATTGCATTGCTGTGTACTCGATTTTATACACCTGTCAGCAATGGTTGTCGCTGAAATAGCCGAATCCATTCATTTGAAGTGGTGTCCACATACTTGTGTATATGTAGTGTATACCAGACCCATCATTAAATATTCATTCTCACGGAGATTGCCTACTCTGTCTTCACTGAGGCTGTGTATATTGTGTGTACATTCACCGGCTACTTTATTAGCTCCATCCATCTAGCACCGCGTCGGATCCCCCTTTGCCTCCAGAACAGCCTGAATTCTCCGGAGCGTTCTACAAGGTGTCGGAAACGTTCCACAGGAATGTTGGTCCACGCTGATGCGAGGACATCACGCAGTTGCTGCAGATTGGACGGTGGTACATTCATGCTGCTAACAGGCCGCTCCATCTCATCCCACAGATGTTCTATAGGGTGGAGGTCTGGGGACTGACCAGAAAACTGAACTCTCATGTTCCAGGCTATGTTTCTCCAGGTTCTGTTTCTCCAGGTTCTGTTTCTCCAGGTTCTGTTTCTCCAGGTTCTGTTTCTCCAGGTTCTGTTTCTCCAGGTTATGTTTCTCCAGGTTATGTTTCTCCAGGTTATGTTTCTCCAGGTTCTCCAGGCTATGTTTCTCCAGGTTCTGTTTCTCCAGGTTATGTTTCTCCAGGTTATGTTTCTCCAGGTTCTCCAGGTTATGTTTCTCCAGGTTCTGTTTCTCCAGGTTATGTTTCTCCAGGTTCTGTTTCTCCAGGTTATGTTTCTCCAGGTTATGTTTCTCCAGGTTATGTTTCTCCAGGTTCTCCAGGCTATGTTTCTCCAGGTTCTGTTTCTCCAGGTTCTGTTTCTCCAGGTTCTGTTTCTCCAGGTTATGTTTCTCCAGGTTCTCCAGGTTATGTTTCTCCAGGTTCTGTTTCTCCAGGTTATGTTTCTCCAGGTTATGTTTCTCCAGGTTATGTTTCTCCAGGTTATGTTTCTCCAGGTTATGTTTCTCCAGGTTATGTTTCTCCAGGTTATGTTTCTCCAGGTTATGTTTCTCCAGGTTATGTTTCTCCAGGTTATGTTTCTCCAGGTTCTCCAGGCTATGTTTCTCCAGGTTCTGTTTCTCCAGGTTATGTTTCTCCAGGTTATGTTTCTCCATGTTCTCCAGGTTATGTTTCTCCAGGTTATGTTTCTCAAGGTTATGTTTCTCCAGGTTATGTTTCTCCAGGTTATGTTTCTCCACTCCTCATTGTCCAATGTTGGTGACGGCCCACTGGAGTCCCTTGTTGTTTTTATCTGACAGTAGTGGAACCCGGTGTGGTCGTCTGCTGTATTGGCCCATCAGTGACAAGGAGGGACGAGTTGCTGTATTGGCCCATCAGTGACAAGGAGGGACGAGTTGCTGTATTGGCCCATCAGTGACAAGGAGGGACGAGTTGCTGTATTGGCCCATCAGTGACAAGGAGGGATGAGTTGCTGTATTGGCCCATCAGTGACAAGGAGGGATGAGTTGCTGTATTGGCCCATCAGTGACAAGGAGGGACGAGTTGCTGTATTGGCCCATCAGTGACAAGGAGGGATGAGTTGCTGTATTGGCCCATCTGTGACAAGGAGGGACGAGTTGCTGTATTGGCCCATCAGTGACAAGGAGGGACGAGTTGCTGTATTGGCCCATTAGTGACAAGGAGGGACGAGTTGCTGTATTGGCCCATTAGTGACAAGGAGGGACGAGTTGCTGTATTGGCCCATTAGTGACAAGGAGGGACGAGTTGCTGTATTGGCCCATTAGTGACAAGGAGGGACGAGTTGCTGTATTGGCCCATCAGTGACAAGGAGGGACGAGTTGCTGTATTGGCTCATCAGTGACAAGGAGGGACGAGTTGCTGTATTGGCCCATCAGTGACAAGGAGGGACAAGTTGTGCGTTCCAAGATGCCGTTCTGCATCACCACTGTTGTACTGTGCCGTTATTTGTCTGTTTGTGGCCATCAACGAGCTGTTTTCGCACACAGGACTGCCGCTGACTCGACATTCTCGGTAAACCCTAGACGGTCGTGCATGAAAAGCCCAGGAGGGAGGACGTTTCTGAGACGCTGGCACTGACGATCAAACCACACCCAGCCCCTTAGGTCGCTAGTTTTGTCCATTGTAACATGCAATGGAACAGTAACTGAATGCCTCAATGCCTGTCTGCCTGCATTATATATCAAGCCATTTTCTCCACTAGACTCACTGTCTGATCAATTTAAATGAACGGGATGGGGTACCTAATAAACTGGTTGGTGTGTGTGTGTGTGTGTGTGTGTGTGTGTGTGTGTGTGTGTGTGTGTGTGTGTGTGTGTGTGTGTGTGTGTGTGTGTGTGTGTGTGTGTGTGTGTGTGTGTGTGTGTGTGTGTGTGTGTGTGTGTGTGTGCATGTCAGTGTGTGTACTCCTAACACAACCTATAAACATACTGCCGGTATCATTAGCACTATAAGTAATTGGAGCTCAGTATCTGTCCCACACTAGCCTGCAGTATAAAGCCCTGCCTCTATTATTTTATGGGGACGTTCAGATTACTCCGATCTACACAGAACGCTTTAAACCTCCAGCACATAATTTAAATAAGACCGCCTTCTTTCTGACTTCCCTTCACCTTATGGATTTATGTCTGTCTGTCTGTCTGTCTGTCTGTCTGTCTGTCTGTCTGTCTGTCTGTCTGTCTGTCTGTCTGTCTGTCTGTCTGTACCTCACTCTATATGGAGATATTTATTAGAGTATTTCTTTCTCTATTCCTCTTATCTCCTTCTGTCTCTCTCTCTCTCTCTGTCTTTCTCTCTCTCTCCCTCTCTCTGTCTTTCTTTCTCTCTCTCTCTCTCAATTCAATTAAATTAAATTCAATTCAAGGGCTTTATTGGCATGGGAAACGTGTTAACATTGCCAAAGCATGTAAGGTAGATAATATATAAATTGAAATAAACAATAAAAATTAACAGTAAACATTACACATACAGAAGTTTCAAAACAATAAAGACATTACAAATGTCATAAAATATATATATATATCCAGTGTTTTAACAATGTACAAATGGTAAAGGACACAAGATAAAATAAATAAGCATAGATATGGGTTGTATTTACAATGGTGCGTGTTCTTCACTGGTTGCCCTTTTCTCGTGGCAACAGGTCACAAATCTTGCTGCTTTGATGGCACACTGTGGAATTTCACCCAGTAGATATGGGAGTTTTTCAAAATTGGATTTGTTTTCGAATTCTTTGTGGATCTGTGTAATCTGAGGGAAATATGTCTCTCTAATATGGTCATACATTGGGCAGGAGGTTAGGAAGTGCAGCTCAGTTTCCACCTCATTTTGTGGGCAGTGAGCACATAGCCTGTCTTCTCTTGAGAGCCATGTCTGCCTACGGCGGCCTTTCTCAATAGCAAGGCTATGTTCGCTGAGTCTCTCTCTCTCTCTCTCTCTCTCTCCCTCTCTCTCTCTCTCTCCCTCTCTCTCCCTCTCTCTGTCTTTCTCTCTCTCTCTGTCTCTTTCTCTCTCTCTGTCTTTCTCTCTGTCTCTCTCTCTCCATAGGGCACTGGTCAGAAACAGTACACCATATGAGGAAGAAGGTGTAATTTGGGATGTAGCCAGTGACTGCTGGTGGGCTGATCCTCATCAAGCTGTATTCAGACACAATCAGACTCTTTGTTTTTTAAGGTGCTCCCTTCTACACACACGCAGGCATGAGCACACACACTTTTAGAGTTTAAATAAGGAACAGACAGAGGAAACGATAATGCTGTTTATCAAAGTATTTTTTATCCCCTTATCATGCAGAAGCCAGCTTCCTCATATGTGTGGGTTGCTATGGTTACTGAGTGTCTGTTGTTCTGGTTATTAAGTGAGATATTCTATGGAAACTTTGATCAAGGGTTTAAGGTATTGTAGTGATTTAGAGGGAACAGCCTCACTGAGACTTGAACCAGCAATCATGCCCCAGCTGTGCCATAGAGACACAGACCTCTTAGTAGACGTTATTGATCACAGACACACACTGATATCCGGCTTAACTGGATCACTTAATGCTGGGAGCTTGTGTATGTACTGTCAACCAATTCTCTTTCACCCCCCCCAAGGTGAGGAGAAAAGTCGATTTCTCCTCTTGGCAGATCAGACAGTGCTTCCAGGGACAATAGCAGGATTAGAGGTGAATGGAGGAACTCTTCTATGGTACATATTACCTTACAACTGTTACTAACGGATTTACAATTCAGAGTTGAGGATATTTTGGTCAATATTTAAACTGTTGTTTCCCCTTTACTGTCTATTTTTTCTCTCTCTCTCTCTCTCTCTCTCTCTCTCTCTCTCTTCTCTCTCTGTCTCTGTATCTTTTGTCTTTGTCTCTCTCTCTGTGTCTCTGTCTCTCTTTGTCTCTCGTCTCTCTCTCTGTCTTTTCTCTCTCTCTCTGTTTCTGTCTCTCTCTTCTCTCTCTCTCTGTCTCTGTCTCTGTCTCTCTCTTCTCTCTCTTCTCTCTCTCTGTCTCTCTCTTCTCTCTCTTCTCTCTCTCTGTCTCTCTGTCTCTCTCTCTGTCTTTTCTCTCTCTCTCTCTGTCTCTCTGTCTCGCTCTCTGTCTTTTCTCTCTCTCTGTCTCTCTGTCTCTCTCTCTGTCTTTTCTCTCTCTCTCTCTCTCTCTGTCTCTGTCTCTCTCTGTCTCTCTGTCTCTCTCTGTCTTTTCTCTCTCTCTCTCTCTGTTCTGCTAGCCAAGTCATAGACAGACAAGTTTGTATTCGTTCGGTGTTCCTCTGTTTTTTAAATGACACAGCAAAATGGAAATGATCTCCCTCTCTCAGATCCCTTACAGATCACAGCTAAGGCTGTGAAGAGCTGAGACTGGAGGCTTTAAGTCGACACACACACCTCCACCTCCAGCCCCTCTCCCTTGACACTCCCAGGAACCTAGTCACTCCAAAGATGTTCAACATTTCCAAACAATTGTGGACAGACAAACACACAGCGTCCCGTCTATGAATGCAGCATGATTGAACATCCCTGATCATCCCTAATGCCTCTGATCTGGAGGACTCACTAAACAGAGAACATCCCTGATCATCCCTAATGCCTCTGATCTGGCAGACTCACTAAACAGAGAACATCCCTGATCATCCCTAATGCCTCTGATCTGGAGGACTCACTAAACAGAGAACATCCCTGATCATCCCTAATGCCTCTGATCTGGAGGACTCACTAAACAGAGAACATCCCTGGCCATCCCTAATGCCTCTGATCTGGAGGACTCACTAAACAGAGAACATCCCTGATCATCCCTAATGCCTCTGATCTGGAGGACTCACTACACAGAGAACATCCCTGATCATCCCTAATGCCTCTGATCTGGAGGACTCACTACACAGAGAACATCCCTGATCATCCCTAAATGCCTCTGATCTGGCTGACTCACTAAACACAAATGCTTAGTTTGTAAATGATGTCTGAGTGTTGGAGGGCGCCCCTGGGTGTCCATAAATACATTGTGTGGTTTGCTTCATGTAGGGAGTTTGAGTATGTTTAAAGCATATTTAAAACCAAATACTTTTACACTTTTACTGGAGTAGTATTTTACTGGGTGACTTTTACTTGAGTCATTTTCTACTAAGGTATGACAGTTGCGTACTTTTCCCACCACTGGTAGTATACAGGGAACAGGTTTCCATTTGGGAGCCACGCTCTGCCTCCGCGGGGGGATTCTCACCGTCGGATGAATCCATTGTCTACAGCCGTTGAGCTGAGTGGGTTTTTCTCAAAGACATCTGAGGTCAACTGCTAATTCCTCTCTTTTATCCTCAGTCGATATACGAAACAAATGTCAGGAACCAAGGGAATTACAACAGGATTTGACGATTTCAACCAACTCAATGTCATTATTATGGATCCTATAAAGTAACTGACTTGTCTAGTAAAATAAAGGTAAAATAAAAAAAACCATCTGTATTATTTTGAGGTTTAATTGAAGTTTTGTGGGTAAGCTGTAGACTTGAATGTGCTGTGAAGCTTGTAGGCTAGTTGTCTAACTGGCTCGGTGCGAGGTTGTTTACATTTAGACAGGGGTGCGCAGCGCGAGGACGTTGAGAGCAGTTGACAGGTTCACTGTCGCCGAAGTTGGTGTTCTTCTGACGAACGGGAAAGTAACACTCCGAAAAATATTTGATTCAGTGTTTTTTTTAAAGAGAATTTGGTTATTTTCCCTTTTATCTTTGAATAATGTGTGAAATGTAGCTGGAATGAACCGGAGAGATTAATCCTGGAACCAAGGGAGAAGGAGAGAGAGAGAGGGATATTTCACCACTGGTTGGTAAGCACTTCTCCCGAACATGAAGGAGAAAAGTCGGGATCAGAGCTTTTCTGACTCCCGGGAACTAGACGGGTCTTATGATCCGCTCACCGGTAAGTAGATAATCATTTTCCTTTTCGTTTGGATTAATAATTGCAATGGATACAAACAATTGGAAAATATAGTTTTTTGAAAATATATGCTAGTTGAAGTATGTTGGTTTTGTTAGTTTGCTGACCTGGCTTTTGGTAGGCTTTCTTCTTTGTCTCTGGATATGACGTCCTTGTTATAATAATAATAATAATAACAATAATCGTGATGTAAATGATGTGCTTCATTTGGTGGCGCATCAATGACTTAAATCAAACTATTAACAGCATGGAAACTGTGCTGCACAAAGCAAAGTGGAGGACAATCAAATATGTGTTTCAAACTGAAATAATCGGACAGATCGGCCAGTAATACACTTCTTCTCCCATAGCGTTTCATTTGTGTTTTTTATGACACAGCGCGTGCGGCGTGGCCTGATTTGATGAGTCAGCAGCGGCGGTTTAACCGTCCGACTCCATCCCGGACCCCGCGCGGTAGTTTGACGAGCGGGCGGGAGAAATGGGATCCACCGATATGGATAATTTCCCTGCCTTGTCATACATTCTGCCAGCTCTCGCGCCACGGGCAATCGACCAAGGTCACTGTTAAGGGCGTCCTGGGATAATGGCACGGGCGGAAAATGAATGAATGAGGCGTCTAATCACTTTTGACTTTAGGGGGTTGTTTCTAACGAATGATGAACAGTCTATTGTTAGTTAGCGGACGAGGGCTGCATCTCAATCGTCTAAGGTAGCGCCGTCTCTCCTCTCCTCATCTCCTCTCCTCCATTTATAGTCAATTATATTGAGAGAGGTGAAAACATGTAGGCTGAGGTATTCTCTCGAGACATACGGTTTGCTTCCGGCAATGTATCCATGCTCCAGGCTTACGACCAGGTCTGAGGTGCTGAAACAAGCCGAGTCACGTGGCGCTCTCCATGGTCCTGAACATAGAAATATCATCCATTCCATGGTCCTTGTAGTGTTTGGAGTTTGGTCTGTTTGAACGGGAGAGAGGTGGGATTGGTCCTTCCTTCTTTCCTTCCTTCCTTCCTTCCTTCCTTCCTTCCTTCCTTCCTTCCTTCCTTCCTTGATGTCCTTCCTTTCTTCCTTCCTCTGTTCGATGTATTGGTGGAAGTGGTATGTTTCTAACTCAACCATCCCTCTCACTTATTAGGGGACATTTTAAGGAGAGGAGATGAGGAAAGGAAGCTAGTTAAGCCAAGAGAATATTGTCACAAAGCCCTTGGCTCACTATGAGTGTGATCCAATGACAGACACGTTTGTCCATCAAATGTCACAATTTGAGGTGACTCAGTCTGTTAGCAGCCATTTCCACCTCCCAACTGCTGTTGTACTGTTCTTCCCTTGACTGTGGTTGCATGCCAAATGGCACCCTATTCCCTATATACTGCACTACGTTTGGGTCAAAGTAGTGCTTTATGTAGGGAATAGGGTGCCATTTGGAGGCTCAGCCTGGGAAGATAAAAGTGTCATTTGAGACAAGGAGGGATCAGCCAATGTTTGGTTGCAGACACACTCATATTCATTTTCTATTTAATGCTGTGTGTGTGTGTGTGTGTGTGTGTGTGTGTGTGTGTGTGTGTGTGTGTGTGTGTGTGTGTGTGTCTGCTCCGATAACTCTAGTCTTTTGTTCTCTCTGACAGATTGTCAAACAGATCCCGAAATACTGCAATTCTCATTCTACAAAAGTCTCTGATAACGCAATCATTATTTGATCATTTACAGGAAGGAGTGTTAGACAGCGAGTGCATCCCAAATGGATCCCTATTGAGTGCATAGGGTCCTGGTCAAAAGTAGTGCACTATGTAGGGACCAGGCTGCCATTTGGG
The DNA here is from genome assembly GCF_036934945.1 of Oncorhynchus masou masou. Classification (NCBI taxonomy): domain Eukaryota; kingdom Metazoa; phylum Chordata; class Actinopteri; order Salmoniformes; family Salmonidae; genus Oncorhynchus; species Oncorhynchus masou. The sequence continues at coordinate 141,949 of NW_027004465.1, forward strand.
ACTCAGACAGAGTGTCAGACGGCAGATTTTGATATGGTGATAGGTCTGGTCCCAGATCAGTTTGTGCTCATGTTGGCATGACAGTTCTATAATGAGTTGGAAGAGAGAAGAAGTGTTTATTTCCAGCTGTATCCACCCGTGTGTCTTTTCATCAGAAGGGGTTGCTGATGGTACCTTCATGTGGACAACATTACTGTTCCCAGATGTTTTATTCATTAGATTTTATGTAGATGTTATTTTTTTCCAAACGTGATATTTGTTTAGGTGGAAAGGAATGTTTGTATCCTGTGTATTTGACTGTGATCTGTGGCCGTCTCACCAAGCTAAGTTAAGGTGGATGGTTGAATAGATGAGTGAAAGATGGATAAATAGATGAGTGAAAAATGAATGGATGGATAGAGGAGTGAAAGATGGATAAATAGATGAGTGAAAAATGAATGGATGGATAGAGGAGTGAAAGATGGATAAATAGATGAGTGAAAAATGAATGGATGGATAGATGAGTGAAAAATGAATGGATACATTAGTGAAAGATGGATGACTGTATATCCTCTATTTCTCCGAGGGTTAAACATGCTACATGAGTGTGTGTGTGTGTTCCTCCATCTTGTGTGTGTCTTGCATCAATAACTTCAGGTGGATAACAACAAATAAAAAATGAATAATGATAATGATGACGCGATATAAAGAGATCATCATGAGAACTGTTTGTTTTATTATCCTTGTGGCACCAGACAACTGATTTCCATTCAGAATCCCATTGCCCCTAACCCCTAAACATGACCCCTAACCCCTAAACATGACCCCTAACCCCTAAACATGACCCCTAACCCCTAAACATGACCCCTAACCCCTAAACATGACCCCTAACCCCTAAACATAACCCCTAACCCCTAAACATGACCCCTAACCCCTAAACATAACCCCTAACCCCTAAACATGACCCCTAACCCCTAAACATAACCCCTAACCCCTAAACATGACCCCTAACCCCTAAACGGAACCCCTAACCCCTAAACATGACCCCTAACCCCTAAACATGACCCCTAACCCCTAAACATGACCCCTAACCCCTAAACATGACCCCTAACCCCTAAACATGACCCCTAACCCCTAAACATGACCCCTAACCCTAAACATGACCCCTAACCCCTAAGCATGACCCCTAACCCCTAAACATGACCCCTAACCCCTAAACATGACCCCTAACCCCTAAACATGACCCCTAACCCCTAAACATGACCCCTAACCCCTAAACATAACCCCTAACCCCTAAACATGACCCCTAACCCCTAAACATGACCCCTAACCCCTAAACATGACCCCTAACCCCTAAACATGACCCCTAACCCCTAAACATGACCCCTAACCCCTAAACATAACCACTAACCTAAACATAACCCCTAACCCCTAAACATAACCCCTAACCCCTAAACATGACCCCTAACCCCTAAACATGACCCCTAACCCCTAAACATGACCCCTAACCCCTAAACATAACCCCTAACCCCTAAACATAACCTCTAACCCCTAAACATAACCCCTAACCCCTAAACATAACCCCTAAACATAACCCCTAAACATGACCCCTAACCCCTAAACATAACGCCTAAACATAACCCCTAACCCCTAAACGGAACCCCTAACCCCTAAACGGAACCCCTAACCCCTAAACGGAACCCCTAACCCCTAAACATGACCCCCAACCCCTAAACATGACCCCTAACCCCTAAACATAACCCCTAACCCCTAAACATGACCCCTAACCCCTAAACATGACCCCTAACCCCTAAACATAACCCCTAACCCCTAAACATAACCCCTAACCCCTAAACATGACCCCTAAACATGACCCCTAACCCCTAAACATGACCCCTAACCCCTAAACATAACGCCTAAACGTGACCCCTAACCCCTAAACGTGACCCCTAACCCCTAAACGTGACCCCTAACCCCTAAACGTAACCCCTAACCCCTAAACGTAACCCCTAACCCCTAAACGTAACCCCTAACCCCTAAACGTGACCCCTAACCCCTAAACGTAACCCCTAACCCCTAAACGTAACCCCTAAACGTAACCCCTAACCCCTAAACGTGACCCCTAACCCCTAAACGTAACCCCTAAACATGACCCCTAACCCCTAAACGTGACCCCTAACCCCTAAACGTAACCCCTAACCCCTAAACGTGACCCCTAACCCCTAAACGTGACCCCTAACCCCTAAACATGTCCCCTAAACATGACCCCTAACTCTAATCCTAACCCTAAACCTAACCTCTCAGCCTAAAATAGCCCTTTTCCTTGTGCAGACCGCGAAATATCGCTACTTGGATAGTAAAACCACACACACACACGTACATACGAACAAACACACGCTGATGTGGAAACCGTCCACTAGGGGCAACAGTGAGCGCTGTTACCTTCCAGTAGGTTTGGGTTTTGCTCGGGCGATGTGGACGGGGATGGTGGATGGCCGTAAGCATCTGCCTCTGGTTCAGAAGGTTCCATGTTCCAACCTCTGGTTCAGAAGGTTCCATGTTCCAACCTCTGGTTCAGAAGGTTCCATGTTCTAACCTCTGGTTCAGAAGGTTCCATGTTCCAACCTCTGGTTCAGAAGGTTCCATGTTCCAACCTCTGGTTCAGAAGGTTCCATGTTCCAACCTCTGGTTCAGAAGGTTCCATGTTCCAACCTCTGGTTCAGAAGGTTCCATGTTCCAACCTCTGGTTCAGAAGGTTCCATGTTCCAACCTCTGGTTCAGAAGGTTCCATGTTCCTGCCTCTGGTTCAGAAGGTTACATGTTCCAACCTCTGGTTCAGAAGGTTCCATGTTCCAACACAGTGATATTTTAGTTTTAACCCCCCAGAGTGGATTTCCGTGCCCTCGCAGAAATCCAATACAAATCTGTGGGTTTCAGCTAGAGATCTGTTTCATTGGCTGTTTGTGGCGAACACCGTATGTTGGATGGGTAGATCAGAGAGCTAGAGATCTGTTTCATTGGCTGTTTGTGGCGAACACCGTGTGTTGGACGGGTAGATCAGAGAGCTAGAGATCTGTTTCATTGGCTGTTTGTGGGGAACACCGTATGTTGGACGGGTAGATCAGCGAGCTAGAGAGCTGTTTCATTGGCTGTTTGTGGCGAACACCGTATGTTGGACGGGTAGATCAGAGAGCTAGAGATCTGTTTCATTGGCTGTTTGTGGGGAACACCGTATGTTGGACGGGTAGATCAGAGAGCTAGAGATCTGTTTCATTGGCTGTTTGTGGCGAACACCGTATGTTGGACGGGTAGATCAGAGAGCTAGAGATCTGTTTCATTGGCTGTTTGTGGGGAACACCGTATGTTGGACGGGTAGATCAGAGAGCTAGAGAGCTGTTTCATTGGCTGTTTGTGGCGAACACCGTATGTTGGACGGGGTAGATCAGAGAGCTAGAGATCTGTTTCATTGGCTGTTTGTGGCGAACACCGTATGTTGGACGGGTAGATCAGAGAGCTAGAGATCTGTTTCATTGGCTGTTTGTGGGGAACACCGTATGTTGGACGGGTAGATCAGAGAGCTAGAGAGCTGTTTCATTGGCTGTTTGTGGCGAACACCGTATGTTGGACGGGTAGATCAGAGAGCTAGAGATCTGTTTCATTGGCTGTTTGTGGGGAACACCGTATGTTGGACGGGTAGATCAGAGAGCTAGAGAGCTGTTTCATTGGCTGCGTCTACAGAGCTGTTTCATTGGCTGCGTCTACAGAGCTGTTTCATTGGCTGCGTCTCAGTCCACCACATCCACTGACGTAACACTTCCAGGTCTGCTGTGACGGAGCGAGAGGGGGGTTTGTCAGACCATGAGACATCTCCACAAACGCTCTTCTCACAACATCGTCTGAACGGTTTGGCCTGAAAACCCATCGGTGGAAAGATGAGACTCTCATGAACGTGATGCTGTTCTTTGTTTTGCTCTACGACCCGACCAGCGTTTTGGGACCCGTCTGACGTCGGTGCAGCCGACTTCTGTCTGTCGTGTCCAGTGTTTTATTAGATTTATTATTTTACCTTTATTTAACCAGGCAAGTCAGTTAAGAACAAATTCTTATTTTCAATAACAGCCTAGGAACAGTGGGTTAACTGCCTATTCAGGGGCAGAACGACAGATTTGTACCTTGTCAGCTCGGGGGTTTGAACTTGCAACCTTCTTACTCCAACGCTCTAACCACTAGGCTGCCCGTCTCTAACCACTAGGCTACCCGTCTCTAACCACTAGGCTGCCCGTCTCTAACCACTAGGCTGCCCGTCTCTAACCACTAGGCTACCCGTCTCTAACCACTAGGCTACCCGTCTCTAACCACTAGGCTACCCGTCTCTAACCACTAGGCTACCCGTCTCTAACCACTAGGCTACCCGTCTCTAACCACTAGGCTACCCGTCTCTAACCACTAGGCTACCCGTCTCTAACCACTAGGCTACCCGTCTCTAACCACTAGGCTACCCGTCTCTAACCACTAGGCTACCCGTCTCTAACCACTAGGCTGCCCGTCTCTAACCACTAGGCTGCCCGTCTCTAACCACTAGGCTACCCGTCTCTAACCACTAGGCTACCCGTCTCTAACCACTAGGCTACCCGTCTCTAACCACTAGGCTACCCGTCTCTAACCACTAGGCTGCCCGTCTCTAACCACTAGGCTGCCCGTCTCTAACCACTAGGCTACCCGTCTCTAACCACTAGGCTACCCGTCTCTAACCACTAGGCTACCCGTCTCTAACCACTAGGCTACCCGTCTCTAACCACTAGGCTACCCGTCTCTAACCACTAGGCTGCCCGTCTCTAACCACTAGGCTGCCCGTCTCTAACCACTAGGCTGCCCGTCTGTAACCACTAGGCTACCCGTCTCTAACCACTAGGCTACCCGTCTCTAACCACTAGGCTACCCGTCTCTAACCACTAGGCTACCCGTCTCTAACCACTAGGCTACCCGTCTCTAACCACTAGGCTACCCGTCTCTAACCACTAGGCTACCCGTCTCTAACCACTAGGCTACCCGTCTCTAACCACTAGGCTACCCGTCTCTAACCACTAGGCTACCCGTCTCTAACCACTAGGCTACCCGTCTCTAACCACTAGGCTACTCTGCCGCCCTGTCGTGTCCAGTGTGGACTACACACTACTATAACCATTACTATAACCACTACTATAACCATAAAGGTGAGATTCTGGTCCCCCAGTACCAGTTGAAAAACATTCTGGAAGTATATATTGAGACTGTTTCGTGCACAAAATAAGGGGTTAATATACATTAAAAAAATATATAATAAAAAATGTTTGTTTCCTGATTTCTCAGATATAGGACTGACACAGAATAAACTTCTTCTAGATGTTTAGGGGGGAAACTATCTATCCATTGTTCCTTGTAGTGAATCTGTTATTCAGTGTGTTTGTATGGGCTAATAGCAGTAAGGCCAAATACATGTTTTCATCAAATCATTTTTTAAATATTTTTTTTTTTTATACATCAAGGGGTCTTAAAATTCAACATCAAATAGCAAAATGATCCTTGGTATGACCTTCTTAAAACAATTCCATATTGCTTAGTAGTATCCCCTTAGAAGGGGCTTAGACTGGGCTTAGACTGGGCTTAGACGGGGCTTAGACGGGGCTTAGACGAGGCTTAGACGGGGCTTAGACAAGGCTTAGACGGGGCTTAGACGGGGCTTAGACGGGGCTTAGACGAGGCTTAGACGGGGCTTAGACGGGGCTTAGACGAGGCTTAGACGGGGCTTAGACGGGGCTTAGACGGGGCTTAGACGAGGCTTAGACGGGGCTTAGACGGGGCTTAGACGGGGCTAAGACTCTGGGGGGTTAAGCCTATCCCAACCTTAACCCTTACCTCAACCATTTGGAGTTAATGCCTAACCTTTAGAATTCTGAGTTAAGGCCTACACTTAACCTTCAACACTTTGAAATGTGATGTTTGAGAAACGTGGATGTGTAATTGTGATGTGAGAGCGTGTTGCTTTCGTAACCCTCGTTTTAATCGCTCCTCTCTTTCCCACGGTAAATTAAACAACTCTATAACACCACAGAAACCTGTATCGCCGGCTCAGATCTGAATCTCAGATTGGTAATCAATGGGATTCCTGGAGGGGCCTCAGTCAGAGTGTGTGTGTGTGTATCAGTGTACTGTGTGTGGTTTGCAGTTCAGAACGTTGGGACCACAGGCCACATAGGAGCTGTCAACCACACGCAGCTGGCCTGCTATGGAAAAACAAACAGAGACACACACACACACACACGCATGCACACTTATGAACAAAACACACACACAGGAAACAATGCATGTGAGGACACACAAACTCATGTTGGAGAAAAATGGTTATCGTAGGAATAAATAAGGTTTAGCCTCTCTGACCTTTAACTTCAGATAATCCTCTGTTTAAACCAGAGAGACCGAGAGAGACACAGAGGGAGACAGAGAGAAAGACATATGGAGACAGAGAGAGAGGGGGGAGACAGAGGGGAGAGACAGAGGGGGGGAGAGAGGGAGGGGGAGAGAGGAGAGAGTTGGGGGGAGAGGGAGAGAGTTGGGGGGAGAGACAGAGGGAGGGAAGAGTTGGGGGGGGGGGAGACAGAGGGGGAGAGAGGGAGAGAGTTGGGGGGGGAGAGAGAGGCGAGAGAGACACAGATGGAGAGAGAGACAGAGAGAGAGAGACACAGAGGGAGAGAGAGAGAAAGAGACAGACAGACATAGGGAGAGAGACACAGAGAGGGAGAAAGTTGGAGGGAGAGAGAGATCGAGAGAGAGGGGGAGGGGAGAGAAGAAAAGAAAAGAGAGGGAGAGAGAGTTGGAGAGAGAGGGGGAGAGAGTTGGAGGGAGAGAGAGAGACCGAGAGAGAGGGGGAGAGAAGAAAAGAGAGGGAGAGAGTTGGGGGGGGAGAGAGACAGATGTTTGGGAGTCTCTGCTGTTTAGCCTCTCTGACCTCCGCTTCATATTATCCCCATGTTTATATCATGTTAGATAAGGGAGGCTATCACTGTGCTCATCCAGTCTGTGTCTATGTGTCTGTGTGTGTGTGTCTGTCTCTGTGTGTCTGTTTGTTTGTGTGTGTGTGTGTCTCTCTGTGTGTCTGTTTGTTTGTGTGTGTGTGTGTGTCTCTCTGTGTGTCTGTTTGTTTGTGTGTGTATGTTCTATCTCTCCTCTTCATCTCTTCCTGTCTCTTTTCCACCACACTGAGCCTTGGCCTTATTGAGGTCGTTTGGCCACAGTTCAATCCCTCCATTCAGGGCAGATGGCGCTGTGTGTGTGTGTGTGTGTGTGTTTGTTTGTGTCTGTGTGTGTGTGTTTGTGTCTCTGTGTGTGTACATCAGCTGCATCAATTACACAAGCCTCACTTTCATTATTCGTTACACAACATTGATTGTTATACAACGGGGAGGGTTGTGTTCATTAGGTACCAGATGGACAAAAACACACTGAAACAGGGAGGGGTCTACCTAGACTTTTGTAATGAGAAACGCTCATTTGTAGTTTTACATTCCAAAACGTTTTTTTGTTGCGTGTCCTGATGAACACAACACTGGCAGGCGAAACCAAACGGTTTAAACTCACTCTTAGGTCATGAATTTTGGCTTTTAGTTTTTTAAGCTGCTGTCCTGATTGTCCCTCATCTGTTCTTTTAGGACTGACTTCAATAGCCCCCTGTTCTTGATTAAGTCCTTGACCATGTGACCTGGAAAACTCAGGGTCCAAATTATGATCATTGACTTCAAGGGAACTATAGGTACACAGAAGAGTGTGTGTGTGTGTGTGTGTGTGTGTGTGTGTGTGTGTGTGTGTGTGTGTGTGTGTGTGTGTGTGTGTGTGTGTGTATGCAAGAAATCACAGTTATTTAACTTTACAAAATGACACCATTTTACCTTCATATAACAAGGCAAGTCAGTTAAGAACAAATTCTTATTTACAATGACAGCCTAGGAACAGTGGGTTAACTGCCTTGTCTCTAACCACTAGGCTACCTGTCTCTAACCACTAGGCTACCTGTCTCTAACCACTAGGCTGCCTGTCTCTAACCACTAGGCTACCTGTCTCTAACCACTAGGCTGCCTGTCTCTAACCACTAGGCTGCCTGTCTCTAACCACTAGGCTACCTGCCTCTAACCACTAGGCTACATGCCTCTAACCACTAGGCTACCTGTCTCTAACCACTAGGCTACCTGTCTCTAACCACTAGGCTGCCTGTCTCTAACCACTAGGCTGCCTGTCTCTAACCACTAGGCTACCTGTCTCTAACCACTAGGCTACCTGCCTCTAACCACTAGGCTACCTGTCTCTAACCACTAGGCTACCTGTCTCTAACCACTAGGCTACCTGTCTCTAACCACTAGGCTGCCTGTCTCTAACCACTAGGCTGCCTGTCTCTAACCACTAGGCTGCCTGTCTCTAACCACTAGGCTACCTGTCTCTAACCACTAGGCTACCTGTCTCTAACCACTAGGCTGCCTGTCTCTAACCACTAGGCTACCTGTCTCTAACCACTAGGCTACCTGTCTCTAACCACTAGGCTACCTGCCTCTAACCACTAGGCTACCTGTCTCTAACCACTAGGCTACCTGTCTCTAACCACTAGGCTACCTGTCTCTAACCACTAGGCTGCCTGTCTCTAACCACTAGGCTACCTGTCTCTAACCACTAGGCTGCCTGTCTCTAACCACTAGGCTGCCTGTCTCTAACCACTAGGCTGCCTGTCTCTAACCACTAGGCTACCTGCCTCTAACCACTAGGCTACCTGTCTCTAACCACTAGGCTACCTGTCTCTAACCACTAGCCTGCTACCTGTCTCTAACCACTAGGCTGCCTGTCTCTAACCACTAGGCTACCTGCCTCTAACCACTAGGCTACCTGTCTCTAACCACTAGGCTGCCTGTCTCTAACCACTAGGCTACCTGCCTCTAACCACTAGGCTACCTGTCTCTAACCACTAGGCTACCTGCCTCTAACCACTAGGCTACCTGTCTCTAACCACTAGGCTGCCTGTCTCTAACCACTAGGTTGCCTGTCTCTAACCACTAGGCTGCCTGTCTCTAACCACTAGGCTGCCTGTCTCTAA
>NW_027004466.1:0-4966 GCF_036934945.1 Oncorhynchus masou masou
GGTCACAACTTGCAGACCTGTTTTCGAGTTGCTGTGCTGTGCGTTTTGTTGCCAACCTATTTTGCTACCATACAATTTTACGGTTTTACTTTTAATTACTGTTGTTATACACACACACACATATATATATATATTTTTTTTCCACCACAACTTTTTCACTCCGGACGCTTTATCTGGACACGATTCAGGACCTCCAACACCCGAAGCTAAGTAGTAACATTAACATGATGCCTTCTAATTGCAGTCGCTGTACTCGCCTTACGGCGAGGATAAGCAGTGCTACAAGCTCAGACGCAATCGTTAGGCAAGGGTAATTTCAGTGTAGGAAAGGATGGAAACAGCGTCTGTGCCACCAGCAAGTACAGATAGTAGTATAAATCCCACCGGCACAGTCCCCGCAGCCGGACAACTTTCTCACGGTTTCTGGAAGGAAATGCTGTAGGAACGCTCAACCGGTGTCGCTCATTCAGCCGACAGAAACTTTCAACCGGTTTTCCCATTAAGTAGCGAGTCGGAGTCAGAGGCCGAGCCTTCTCTGGTCTATACTCCTCCCTGCTACGGGGTCTGAGACGCCCTAAGCTTCCCACCATTAGCTCTGACAAATTGAAAACTCTAGCTTCACATGGCGACTCCATTACCCGCAGTATTAGACTTAAAACGAATCATCCAGCGATCATACATTGTTTACCGGGGGGGCCGGGCTACCGGCGTTAAGGCTAATCTGAAGATGGTGCTGGCTAAAGCTAAAACTGGCCGAGTGTAGAGAGTATAGAGATATTGTTATCCACGTCGGCACCAACGATGCTAGGATGAAACAGTCCAGAGATCACCAAGCGCCTTGCATAGCTTCTGCGTGTAAATCAGCTAGAAAGATGTGTCGGCATCGAGTAATTGTCTCTGGCCCCCTCCCAGTTAGGGGAGTGATGAGCTCTACAGCAGAGTCTCACAACTCAATCGCTGGTTGAAAACTGTTTTCTGCCCCTCCGAAAAGTTAGAATTTGTAGATAATTGGCCCTCTTTTTGGGACTCACCCACAAACAGGACCAAGCCTGACCTGCTGAGGAGTGACGGACTCCATCCTAGCTGGAGGGGTGCTCTCATCTTATCTACCAACATAGACAGGGCTCTAACTCCTCTAGCTCCACAATGAAATAGGGTGCAGGCCAGGCAGCAGGCTGTTAGCCAGCCTGCCAGCATAGTGGAGTCTGCCACTAGCATAGTCAGTGTAGTCAGCTCAGCTATCACCATTGAGACCGTGTCTGTGCCTCGACCTAGGTTGCGCAAAACTAAACATGGCGGTGTTCGCCTTAGCAATCTCACTAGGATAAAGACCACCTCCATTCCTGTCATTATTGAAAGAGATCATGATACCTCACATCTCAAAATAGGGCTACTTAATGTTAGATCCCTTACTTCAAAGGCAATTATAGTCAATGAACTAATCACTGATCATAATCTTGATGTGATTGGCCTGACTGAAACATGGCTTAAGCCTGATGAATTTACTGTGTTAAATGAGGCCTCACCTCCTGGCTACACTAGTGACCATATCCCCGTGCATCCCGCAAAGGCGGAGGTGTTGCTAACATTTACGATAGCAAATTTCAATTTACAAAAAAAAAAATGACGTTTTCGTCTTTTGAGCTTCTAGTCATGAAATCTATGCAGCCTACTCAATCACTTTTTATAGCTACTGTTTACAGGCCTCCTGGGTCATATACAGCGTTCCTCACTGAGTTCCCTGAATTCCTATCGGACCTTGTAGTCATAGCAGATAATATTCTAATCTTTGGTGACTTTAATATTCACATGGAAAAGTCCACAGACCCACTCCAAAAGGCTTTCGGAGCCATCATCGACTCAGTGGGTTTTGTCCAACATGTCTCTGGACCCACTCACTGTCACAGTCATACGCTGGACCTAGTTTTGTCCCATGGAATAAATGTTGTGGATCTTAATGTTTTTCCTCATAATCCAGGACTATCGGACCACCATTTTATTACGTTTGCAATTGCAACAAATAATCTGCTCAGACCCCAACCAAGGAACATCAAAAGTCGTGCTATAAATTCACAGACAACACAAAGATTCCTTGATGTCCTTCCAGATTCCCTCTGTCTACCCAATGACACCAGAGGACAAAAATCAGTTAACCACCTAACTGAGGAACTCAATTTAACCTTGCGCAATACCCTAGATGCAGTTGCACCCCTAAAAACTAAAAACATTTCTCATAAGAAACTAGCTCCCTGGTACACAGAAAATACCCGAGCTCTGAAGCAAGCTTCCAGAAAATTGGAACGGAAATGGCGCCACACCAAACTGGAAGTCTTCCGTCTAGCTTGGAAAGACAGTACCGTGCAGTACCGAAGAGCCCTTACTGCTGCTCGATCATCCTATTTTTCTAACTTAATTGAGGACAATAAGAACAATCCAAAATTCCTTTTTGATACGGTCGCAAAGCTAACTAAAAAGCAGCATTCCCCAAGAGAGGATGACTTTCACTTTAGCAGTGATAAATTCATGAACTTTTGAGGAAAATTATGATTATTAGGAAAGCAAATTACAGACTCCTCCCCTTAAATCTGCGTATTCCTTCAAAGCTCAGTTGTCCTGAGTCTGCACAACTTGCGTGGATCTCCAGGATCAAGAGAGACGCTCATGTTTTAGTACTATATCTCTTGACACAATGATGAAAATAATCATGGCCTCTAAACCTTCAAGCTGCTTACTTAACTTATTCCAAATCAAACTACTGGAAAGAGCTGCTTCCCTGTGCTTGGCCCTCCTATGCTGAACATAATAAACGCTCTTATCCACCGGATGTGCACCAAACTCACTAAAAGTGGCAGTAATAAAGCTCTTCTTGAAAAAGCCAAACCTTTGACCCAGAAAAATATAAAACTAATGGCCTATCAATTTCCATTCTCTGCAATTTAAAAAGGCTGTTGCTCAGCAACTCACTGCCTTCCTGAAGACAAACAATGTATATGAAATGCTTCAGTCTGGTTTTAGACCCCATCATAGCACTGAGACGGCACTTGTGAAGGTGGTAAATGACATTTTAATGGCATCGGACCGAGGCTCTGCATCTGTCCCGTGCTCCTAGACCTTAGTGCTGCTTTTGATACCATCGATCACCACACTTGGAGAGATTGAAACCCAAATTGGTCTACACGGTCAAGTTCTGGCCTGGTTTAGATCTTATCTGTCGGAAAGATATCAGTTTGTCTCTGTGGATGGTTTGTCCTCTGACAATAACTGTAAATTTCGGGTGTTCCTCAAGGTTCCGTTTAGGACCGCTGTTGTTTTCACTATATTTTTTCTTGGGGATGTTATTCTAAACATAATGTTAACTTTCATCAAGCAGGTGGATGATACACAGCTGTACATTTCTAATGAAACATGGTGAAGCCCCAAAATTGCCCTCGCTAGAAGCATGTGTTTGATATAAGGAAGTGGATGGCAGCAAACTTTTCTACTTTTAAACTCGGATAAAACAGAGATGCTTGTTCTAGGTCCCAAGAAACAAAGAGATCTTCTGTTGGAATCTGACAATTAATCTTAATGGTTGTACAGTCATCTCAAATAAAACTGTGAAGGACCTCATACATTTCCTGGACCCTGATCTTCTTTTGAAGAACATATCAAGACCATTTCAAGGACAGCTTTTTCCATCTACGTAACATTGCAAAAATCAGAAACTTTCTGTCCAAAAATGATGCAGAAAAATTAATCCATGCTTTTGTCACTTCTAGGTTAGACCATTATAATGTTTCATTTCCAAGCATCTTGATAAAGCACTAAATAAACTTCAGTTAGTGCTAAATACGGCTGCTAGAATCCTGACTAGAACCAAAAAATTTGATCATATTACCTGTGTGCTAGCCTCCTACACTGGCTTCCTGTCAAAGCAAGGGCTGATTTCAAGGTTTTACTGCTAACTCTGCTGTAAAGCATTGCATGGGCTTGCTCCTAATTTATCTCTCTGATTTGCTCGTACATACCTACACGTACGCTACGGTCACAAGACGAGGCCTCCTAATTGGTCCTTAGAATTTCTTGGCAAACAGCTGGAGGCAGGGCTTTCTCCTATAGAGCTCCATTTTTATGGAACGGTCTGCCTACCCATGTCAGAGACGCAAACTCGGTCTCAACTCTTGCTTTTACTGAAGACTCATCTCTTCAGTGGGTCATATGATTGAGTGTAGTCTGGGCCCAGGAGTGGGAAGGTGAACGGAAAGGCTCTGAGCAACGAACCACCCTTGCTGTCTCTGCCTGGCCGGTTCCCCTCTTTTCCACTGGGATTCTCTGCCTCTAACCCTATTACAGGGGCTGAGTCACTGGCTTGCTGGGGCTCTCTCATGCCGTCCCGGAGGGGGTGCGTCACCTGAGTGGGTTGATTCACTGATGTGGTCATCCTGTCTGAGTTGGCGCCCTTGGTTGTGCCGTGGGAGATCTTTGGCGGCTATACTCAGCTTTGTCTCAGGATGGTAAGTTGGTGGTTGAAGATATCCCTCCAGTGGTGTGGGGGCTGTGCTTTGGCATAGTGGGTGGGGTTATATCCTTCCTGTTTGGCCCTGTCCGGGGTGTCCTCGGGTGGGGCCACAGTGTCTCCCTGACCCCCTCCTGTCTCAGCCTTCAGTATTTATGCTGCAGTTCAACTGTTCTGCCTTATTATTATTCGACCATGCTGGTCATTTATGAACATTTGAACATCTTGGCCATGTTCTGTTATAATCTCTACCCGGCACAGCCAGAAGAGGACTGGCCACCCCACATAGCCTGGTTCCTCTCTAGGTTTCTTCCTAGGTTTTGGCTTTTCTAGGGAGTTTTTCCTAGCCACCGTGCTTCTACACCTGCATTGCTTGCTGTTTGGGGTTTTAGGCTGGGTTTCTGTACAGCACTTTGAGATATCAGCTGATGTACGAAGGGCTATATAAATAAATTTGATTTGATTTGATTT
>NW_027004467.1:0-4966 GCF_036934945.1 Oncorhynchus masou masou
TGTGTGTGTGTGTGTGTGTGTACCTGATCGTAGTTGTCCTGTGTGTGTGTGTGTACCTGATCGTAGTTGTCCTGTGTGTGTGTGTGTAATTCCTGATCGTAGTTGTCCTGTGTGTGTGTGTGTAATTCCTGATCGTAGTTGTCCTGTGTGTGTGTGTGTACCTGATCGTAGTTGTCCTGTGTGTGTGTGTGTGTGTACCTGATCGTAGTTGTCCTGTGTGTGTGTGTGTGTGACCTGATCGTAGTTGTCCTGTGTGTGTGTGTGTGTACCTGATCGTAGTTGTCCTGTGTGTGTGTGTGTGTGTACCTGATCGTAGTTGTCCTGTGTGTGTGTGTGTGTACCTGATCGTAGTTGTCCTGTGTGTGTGTGTGTGTGTACCTGATCGTAGTTGTCCTGTGTGTGTGTGTGTGTGTGTGTGTACCTGATCGTAGTTGTCCTGTGTGTGTGTGTGTGTGTACCTGATCGTAGTTGTCCTGTGTGTGTGTGTGTGTGTGTACCTGATCGTAGTTGTCCTGTGTGTGTGTGTGTGTGTGTGCCTGATCGTAGTTGTCCTGTGTGTGTGTGTGTACCTGATCGTAGTTGTCCTGTGTGTGTGTGTGTGTGTACCTGATCGTAGTTGTCCTGTGTGTGTGTGTGTGTGTGTACTGATCGAGTTGTCCTGTGTGTGTGTGTGTGTGTGTACCTGATCGTAGTTGTCCTGTGTGTGTGTGTGTGCACCTGATCGTAGTTGTCTGTGTGTGTGTGTGTGTGTACCTGATCGTAGTTGTCCTGTGTGTGTGTACTGATCGTAGTTGTCCTGTGTGTGTGTGTGTGTGTGTACCTGATCGTAGTTGTCCTGTGTGTGTGTGTGTACTGATCGTAGTTGTCCTGTGTGTGTGTGTGTGTGTGTACCTGATCGTAGTTGTCCTGTGTGTGTGTGTACCTGATCGTAGTTGTCCTGTGTGTGTGTGTACCTGATCGTAGTTGTCCTGTGTGTGTACCTGATCGTAGTTGTCCTGTGTGTGTGTGTGTGTGTGTACCTGATCGTAGTTGTCCTGTGTGTGTGTGTACCTGATCGTAGTTGTCCTGTGTGTGTGTACCTGATGCGTAGTTGTCCTGTGTGTGTGTGTGTGTGTACCTGATCGTAGTTGTCCTGTGTGTGTGTGTGTGTACCTGATCGTAGTTGTCCTGTGTGTGTGTGTGTGTGTGTACCTGATCGTAGTTGTCCTGTGTGTGTGTGTGTGTGTGTGTACCTGATCGTAGTTGTTGTCCTGTGTGTGTGTGTGTGTGTACTGATCGTAGTTGTCCTGTGTGTGTGTGTGTGTGTACCTGATCGTAGTTGTCCTGTGTGTGTGTGTGTGTGTGTGTGTACCTGATCGTAGTTGTCCTGTGTGTGTGTGTGTGTGTGTGTGTGTACCTGATCGTAGTTGTCCTGTGTGTGTGTGTGTGTGTGTACCTGGTCGTAGTTGTCCTGTGTGTGTGTGTGTGTGTACCTGATCGTAGTTGTCCTGTGTGTGTGTGTGTGTGTGTGTACCTGATCGTAGTTGTCCTGTGTGTGTGTGTGTGTGTACCCTGATCCGTAGTTGTCCTGTGTGTGTGTGTGTGTGTGTGTACCTGATCGTAGTTGTCCTGTGTGTGTGTGTGTGTGTGTGTGTACCTGATCGTAGTTGTCCTGTGTGTGTGTGTGTGTGTGTGTGACCTGATCGTAGTTGTCCTGTGTGTGTGTGTGTGTGTGTGTGTACCTGATCGTAGTTGTCCTGTGTGTGTGGTGTGTGTGTGTGTACCTGATCGTAGTTGTCCTGTGTGTGGTGTGTGTGTGTGTACCTGATCGTAGTTGTCCTGTGTGTGTGTGTGTGTGTGTGTACCTGATCGTAGTTGTCCTGTGTGTGTGTGTGTGTGTGTGTACCTGATCGTAGTTGTCCTGTGTGTGTGTGTGTGTGTGTGTGTACCTGATGGCGTTGCCCTCTGTGTGTGTGTGCGTGCATGTACCTGATACGCGTGATTGTCCCTGTGTGTGTGTGCGTGTGTGTTCCTGATCGTAGTTGTCCTGTGTGTGTGCGTGTGTGTACCTGATCGTAGTTGTCCTGTGTGCGTGCCACATGATTAGCGATTGTCCTGTGTGTGTGTTGTGTAATGTGCCTGATCGTAGTTGCCCTGTGTGTGTGTGTGTGTGTGTGTGCCTGATCATGAGTTGCCCTGTGTGTGTGTGTGTGTGTGTGTACCTGATCGTAGTTGCTGTGTGTGTGTGTGTGTGTGTGTGTGTGTACCTGATCGTAGTTGCCCTGTGTGTGTGTGTGTGTGTGTGTGTGTACCTGATCGTAGTTGCCCTGTGTGTGTGTGTGTGTACCTGATCGTAGTTGTCCTGTGTGTGTGTGTGTGTGTGTGTGTGTACCTGATCGTAGTTGTCCTGTGTGTGTGTGTGTGTGTGTACCTGATCGTAGTTGTCCTGTGTGTGTGTGTGTGTGTGTGTACCTGATCGTAGTTGTCCTGTGTGTGTGTGTGTGTGTGTGTACCTGATCGTAGTTGTCCTGTGTGTGTGTGTGTGTGTGTGACCTGATCGTAGTTGTCCGTGTGTGTGTGTGTGTGTGTGTACCTGATCGTAGTTGTCCTGTGTGTGTGTGTGTGTGTGTGTGTACCTGATCGTAGTTGTCCTTGTGTGTGTGTGTGTGTGTGTACCTGATCGTAGTTGTCCTGTGTGTGTGTGTGTGTGTGTGTACCTGATCGTAGTTGTCCTGTGTGTGTGTGTGTGTGTGTGTACCTGATCGTAGTTGTCCTGTGTGTGTGTGTGTGTGTGTGTACCTGATCGTAGTTGTCCTGTGTGTGTGTGTGTGTGTGTACCTGATCGTAGTTGTCCTGTGTGTGTGTGTGTGTGTGTACCTGATCGTAGTTGTCCTGTGTGTGTGTGTGTGTGTGTGTACCCTGATGTAGTTGTCCTGTGTGTGTGTGTGTGTGTGTACCTGATCGTGGTTGTCCTGTGTGTGTGTGTGTGTGTGTGCTGATCGTAGTTGTCCTGTGTGTGTGTGTGTGTGTACCTGATCGTAGTTGTCCTGTGTGTGTGTGTGTACCTGATCGTAGTTGTCCTGTGTGTGTGTGTGAAACACCTGATCGTGGTTGTCCTGTGTGTGTGTGTGTACCTGATCGTAGTTGTCCTGTGTGTGTGTGTGTGTGTGTGTGTGTAGTTGTCCTATGTGTGTGTGTGTGTGTGTGTACCTGATCGTAGTTGTCCTGTGTGTGTGTGTGTGTGTACCTGTGCGTGATGTGCCTGTCCTGGAGTTGTGTGTGTGTCAGTAGTGTGTACTGATGTGATTGTCACTGTGTGTGTGTGCGTGTGTGTGTACCTGATCGTAGTTGTCCTGTGTGTGTGCGTGTGTGTACCTGATCCGTAGTTGTCCTGTGTGTGTGTGCGTGTGTGTGCCTGATCATTAGTTGTCCTGTGTGTGTGTGGTGTGTGTACCTGATCGTAGTTGTCCTGTGTGTGTGTGGTGTGTGTGTACCTGATCGTAGTTGTCTGTGTGTGTGTGTGTGTGTGTACCTGATCGTAGTTGTCCTGTGTGTGTGTGTGTGTGTGTGTACCTGGTGTGGTTGTCCTGTGTGTGTGTGTGTGTGTGTGTGTGTACCTGATCGTGGTTGCCCTGTGTGTGTGTGTGTGTGTGTACCTGATGTGGTGTCCCTGTGTGTGTGTGTGTGTACCTGATCGTAGTTGTCCTGTGTGTGTGTGTGTACCTGATCGTAGTTGCCTGTGTGTGTGTGTGTGTGTGTACCTGATCGTAGTTGTCCTGTGTGTGTGTGCGTGTGTGTGTACCTGATCGTAGTTGTCCTGTGTGTGTGTGTGTGTGTACCTGATCGTAGTTGTCCTGTGTGTGTGTGTGCGTGTACCTGATCGTAGTTGTCCTGTGTGTGTGTGTGCGTGTACCTGATCGTAGTTGTCCTGTGTGTGTGTGTGTGTGTACCTGATCGTAGTTGTCCTGTGTGTGTGTGTGTGTGTGTACCTGATCGTAGTTGTCCTGTGTGTGTGTGTGTGTGTGTACCTGATCGTAGTTGTCCTGTGTGTGTGTGTGTGTGTGTACCTGATCGTAGTTGTCCTGTGTGTGTGTGTGTGTACCTGATCGTAGTTGTCCTGTGTGTGTGTACCTGATCGTAGTTGCCCTGTAGTATTATTATTGTACCTGATCGTGGTTACCCTGTGTGTGTGTGTGTGTGTGTGTGTGTGTACCTGATCGTAGTTGTCCTGTGTGTGTGTGTGTGTGTGTGTGTACCTGATCGTAGTTGTCCTGTGTGTGTGTGTGTGTGTGTGTGTGATCGTAGTTGTCCTGTGTGTGTGTGTGTGTGTGTGTACCTGATCGTAGTTGTCCTGTGTGTGTGTGTGTGTGTGTGTACCTGATCGTAGTTGTCCTGTGTGTGTGTGTGTGTGTACCTGATCGTAGTTGTCCTGTGTGTGTGTGTGTGTGTGTACCTGATCGTAGTTGTCCTGTGTGTGTGTGTGTGTGTACCTGATCGTAGTTGTCCTGTGTGTGTGTGTGTGTGTACCTGATCGTAGTTGTCCTGTGTGTGTGTGTGGTGTGTGTACCTGATCGTAGTTGTCCTGTGTGTGGTGTGGTGTGTGTACCTGATCGTAGTTGTCCTGTGTGTGTGTGTGTGTACCTGATCGTAGTTGTCCTGTGTGTGTGTGTGCTGTGTGTCGTGTGTGTGTACCTGTGTCGTAGTGTGTACCTGATCGTAGTTGTCCTGTGTGTGTGTGTGTGTACCTGATCGTAGTTGTCCTGTGTGTGTGTGTGTGTGTGTACCTGATCGTAGTTGTCCTGTGTGTGTGTGTGTGTGTGTACCTGATCGTAGTTGTCCTGTGTGTGTGTGTGTGTGTGTACCTGATCGTAGTTGTCCTGTGTGTGTGTGTGTGTGTACCTGATCGTAGTTGTCCTGTGTGTGTGTGTGTGTGTGTGTGTGTACCTGATCGTAGTTGTCCTGTGTGTGTGTGTGTGTGTGTGTACCT
>NW_027004468.1:0-4966 GCF_036934945.1 Oncorhynchus masou masou
AGAGAGGAGAAGTAGTCAATGTATTATCAGACAGAGAGAGGAGAGGAGAAGTAGTCAATGTATTATCAGACAGAGAGAGAGAGGAGAAGTAGAAGAAAGTAGTCAATGTATTATCAGACAGAGAGAGGAGAGGAGAAGTAGTCAATGTATTATCAGACAGAGAGAGGAGAGGAGAAGTAGTCAATGTATTATCAGACAGAGAGGAGAGGAGAAGTAGTCAATGTATTATCAGACAGAGAGGAGAGGAGAAGTAGTCAATGTATTATCAGACAGAGAGGAGGGAGAAGTAGTCAATGTATTATCAGACAGAGAGAGGAGAGGAGAAGTAGTCAATGTATTATCAGACAGAGAGAGGAGAGGAGAAGTAGTCAATGTATTATCAGACAGAGAGAGGAGAGGAGAAGTAGTCAATGTATTATCAGACAGAGAGGAGAGGAGAAGTAGTCAATGTATTATCAGACAGAAGAGGAGAGGAGAAGTAGTCAATGTATTATCAGACAGAGAGGAGAGGAGAAGTAGTCAATGTATTATCAGACAGAGAGCAGAGAAGTAGTCAATGTATTATCAGACAGAGAGAGGAGAGGAGAAGTAGTCAATGTATTATCAGACAGAGAGAGGAGAGGAGAAGTAGTCAATGTATTATCAGACAGAGAGCAGAGAAGTAGTCAATGTATTATCAGACAGAGAGAGGAGAGGAGAAGTAGTCAATGTATTATCAGACAGAGAGAGGAGAGGGAAGTAGTCCAGTATTATCAGACAGAGAGAGGAGAGGAGAAGTAGTCAATGTATTATCAGACAGAGAGAGGAGAGAGATAGTCAATGTATTATCAGACAGAGAGCAGAGAAGTAGTCAATGTATTATCAGACAGAGAGAGGGAGAAGTAGTCAATGTATTATCAGACAGAGGAGAGGAGAAGTAGTCAATGTATTATCAGACAGAGAGAGAGAGGAGAAGTAGTCAATGTATTATCAGACAGAGAGAGGAGAGGAGAAGTAGTCAATGTATTATCAGACAGAGAGGAGGAGAAGTAGTCAATGTATTATCAGACAGAGAGAGGAGAAGTAGTCAATGTATTATCAGACAGAGAGGAGAGGAGAAGTAGTCAATGTATTATCAGACAGAGAGCAGGAGAAGTAGTCAATGTATTATCAGACAGAGAGAGAGGAGAAGTAGTCAATGTATTATCAGACAGAGAGAGAGGAGAAGTAGTCAATGTATTATCAGACAGAGAGAGGAGAGGAGAAGTAGTCAATGTATTATCAGACAGAGAGCGAGGGAGAAGTAGTCAATGTATTATCAGACAGAGAGAGGAGAGGAGAAGTAGTCAATGTATTATCAGACAGAGAGAGGAGAGAGAAGTAGTCAATGTATTATCAGACAGAGAGCAGGAGAAGTAGTCAATGTATTATCAGACAGAGAGAGGAGAGGAGAAGTAGTCAATGTATTATCAGACAGAGAGAGGAGAGGAGAAGTAGTCAATGTATTATCAGACAGAGAGGAGAGGAGAAGTAGTCAATGTATTATCACACAGAGAGAGGAGAGGAAGTAGTCAATGTATTATCACACAGAGAGGAGAGGAGAAGTAGTCAATGTACTATCAGACAGAGAGAGGAGAGGAGAAGTAGTCAATGTATTATCAGACAGCAGAGGAGAGGAGAAGTAGAAGTCAATGTATTATCAGACAGAGAGCAGAGAAGTAGTCAGCTGTTATCAGACAGAGAGAGGAGAGGAGAAGTAGTCAATGTATTATCAGACAAAGAGAGGAGGGAGAAGTAGTCAATGTATTATCACACAGAGAGAGGAGAGGAGAAGTAGTCAATGTATTATCACACAGAGAGGAGAGGAGAAGTAGTGTGTATTATCAGACAGAGAGGGAGGAGAAGTAGTCAATGTATTATCAGACAGAGAGAGGAGGAGAAGTAGTCAATGTATTATCAGACAGAGAGGAGAGGAGAAGTAGTCAATGTATTATCAGACAGAGAGACAGAGAAGTAGTCAATGTATTATCAGACAGAGAGCAGAAGTAGTCAATGTATTATCAGACAGAGAGAGGAGAGGAGAAGTAGTCAATGTATTATCAGACAGAGAGAGGAGAGAGAAGTGAGGTCAATGTATTATCAGACAGAGAGCAGTAGTCAATGTATTATCAGACAGAGAGAGGGAAGTAGTCAATGTATTATCAGACAGAGAGAGGGAGGGGAAGTAGTCAATGTATATTATCAGACAGAGGAGAGGAGAAGTAGTCAATGTATTATCAGACAGAGAGGAGGAGGGAGAAGTAGTCAATGTATTATCAGACAGAGAGAGCAGAGAAGTAGTCAATGTATTATCAGACAGAGAGGAGAGAAAGTAGTCAATGTATTATCAGACAGAGAGGAGAGGGAGAAGTAGTCAATGTATTATCAGACAGAGAGATTCTTGTTGCTTCTTCGGGAGGAAAGAAAACGTCTTGAAATTATCAGACAGAGAGGAGAGGAGAAGAGTGATCAATGTATTATCAGACAGAGACAAGGCAAGAAGGGCATTCTATGCCATCAAAAGGAACATAAATTTCAACATACCAATTAGGATTTGGCTAAAAATACTTGAATCAGTCATAGAGCCCATTGCCCTTTATGGTTGTGAGGTCTGGGGTCCGCTCACCAACCAAGACTTCACAAAATGGGACAAACACCAAATTGAGACTCTGCACGCAGAATTCTGCAAAAATATCCTCAGTGTACAACGTAGAACACCAAATAATGCATGCAGAGCAGAATTAGGCCGATACCCACTAATTATCAAAATCCAGAAAAGAGCAGTTAAATTCTATAACCACCTAAAAGGAAGCGATTCCCAAACCTTCCACAACAAAGCCATCACCTACAGAGAGATGAACCTGGAGAAGAGTCCCCTAAGCAAGCTGGTCCTGGGGCTCTGTTCACAAACACACCCTACAGAGCCCCATGACAGCAGCACAATTAGACCCAACCAAATCATGAGAAAACAAAAAGATAATTACTTGACACATTGGAAAGAATTAACAAAAAAACAGAGCAAACTAGAATGCTATTTGGCCCTACACAGAGAATTTTAGCGGCAGAATACCTGACCCACTGTGACTGACCCAAAGTGGAAAGCTTTGACTATGTACAGACTCCATGACATAGCCTTGCTATTGAGAAAGGCCGACGTAGGCAGACATGGCTCTCCAGAGAAGACAGGCTATGTGCTCACTGCCCACAAAATGAGGTGGAAACTGAGCTGCACTTCTAACCTCCTGTGACCATATTAGAGAGACATATTTCCCTCAAGATTACACAGATCCACAAAAGAATTCGACAAATCCCATTTTGAAAACTCCCATATCTACTGGGTGAAATTCCACAGTGTGCCATCAGAGCAGCAAGATTTGTGACCTGTTGCCACGAGAAAAGGGCAACCAGTGAAGAACACGCACCATTGTAAATACAACACATATCTATGCTTATTTATTTTATCTTGTGTCCTTTACCATTTGCACATTGTAAAAACACTGTATATATATATATATAATATGACATTTGTAATGTCTTTATTGTTTTGAAACTTCTGTATGTGTGATGCCTACTGTTATTTTTTATTGTTTATTTCACTTTATATATTATATACCTTACTTGCTTTGGCAATGTTAACACATGTTTCCCATGCCAATAAAGCCCCTTGAATTGAATTGAATTGAGAGGAGAGGAGAAGTAGTCAATGTATTATCAGACAGAGAGAGGAGAGGATAAGTAGTCAATGTATTATCAGACAGAGAGAGGAGAGGAGAAGTAGTCAATGTACTATCAGACAGAGAGGAGAAGTAGTCAATGTATTATCACACAGAGAGAGAAGTAGTCAATGTATTATCAGACAAAGAGAGGAGAGGAGAAGTAGTCAATGTATTATCAGACAAGCGGAGAGAGGAGATGTCAGACAGAGAGAGAGAGGAGAAGTAGTCAATGTATTATCAGACAGAGAGAGGAGAGGAGAAGGAGTCAATGTATTATCAGACAGAGAGAGGAGGAGAAGTAGTCAATGTATTATCAGACAGAGAGGAGAGGAGAAGTAGTCAATGTATTATCAGACAGAGAGGAGAGGAGAAGTAGTCAATGTATTATCAGACAGAGAGAGGAGAGAGAAGCCACGTATTATCAGACAGAGAGAGGAGAGGAGAAGTAGTCAATGGATATCAGACAGAGAGAGGAGAGAAGTAGTCACGTATTATCAGACAGAGAGAGGAGGAGATAAGTAGTCAATGTATTATCAGACAGAGGAGAGGAGAAGTAGTCAATGTATTATCAGACAGAGAGAGGAGAGGAGAAGTAGTCAATGTATTATCAGACAGAGAGCAGGAGAAGTAGTCAATGTATTATCAGACAGAGAGGAGAGGAGAAGTAGTCAATGTATTATCAGACAGAGAGGAGAGGAGAAGTAGTCAATGTATTATCAGACAGAGAGAGGAGAGGAGAAGTAGTCAATGTATTATCAGACAGAGAGAGGAGAGGAGAAGTAGTCAATGTATTATCAGACAGAGAGGAGAGGAGAAGTAGTCAATGTATTATCAGACAGAGAGAGGAGAGGAGAGTAGTCAATGTATTATCAGACAGAGAGGAGAGGAGAAGTAGTCAATGTATTATCAGACAGAGAGGAGAGGAGAAGTAGTCAATGTATTATCAGACAGAGAGAGAGGAGAAGTAGTCAATGTATTATCAGACAGAGAGGAGAGGAGAAGTAGTCAATGTATTATCAGACAGAAGAGAGAGAAGTAGTCAATGTATTATCAGACAGAGAGAGGAGAGGAGAAGTAGTCAATGTATTATCAGACAGAGAGGAGAGGAGAAGTAGTCAATGTATTATCAGACAGAGAGGAGAGGAGAAGTAGTCAATGTATTATCAGACAGAGAGAGGTAGTCAATGTATTATCAGACAGAGAGAGAGGAAGTAGTCAATGTATTATCAGAC